>NC_085993.1:52889043-52909043 GCF_030014385.1 Trichomycterus rosablanca
ATGGACCCCGTCAGTCACGTTCATGTTCTCCATCAGAACGTCTTCATCATCTGAGAAGATCCAGACTAAGAGCAGTGAGATGAAGCTCCATGATTTTATCGTTATTGCTGATATGAAGCCGGTGGTTGTGACCGGAGCAGAAGATGGGAGGGAGATAAGGCTGATGATGTCTCTGATGGACGATCCAGATCTGATCCGGTGAAGCTGCACTCCTCTTTCTCCTCCTGTGGTGATGCCGTGCTCCTGTTTCTCCTCCTGTGGTGACGCCGTGCTCCTCTTTCTCCTCCTGTGGTGACGCCGTGCTCCTCTTTCTCCTCCTGTGGTGACGCCGTGCTCCTCTTTCTCCTCATGTGGTGACACCGTGCTCCTGTTTCTCCTCCTGTGGTGACGCCGTGCTCCTCTTTCTCCTCATGTGGTGACACCGTGCTCCTCTTTCTCCTCCTGTGGTGACGCCGTGCTCCTCTTGCTCCTCCTGTGGTGACATTGTGCTCCTGTTTCTCCTCCTGTGGTGACGCCGTGCTCCTCTTTCTCCTCATGTGATGACACCGTGCTCCTCTTTCTCCTCCTGTGGTGACGCCGTGCTCCTCTTTCTCCTCCTGTGGTGACTCCGTGCTCCTCTTTCTCCTCCTGTGGTGACGCCGTGCTCCTCTTTCTCCTCCTGTGGTGACTCCGTGCTCCTCTTTATCCTCCTGTGGTTACGCCGTGCTCCTCTTTCTCCTCCTGTGGTTACGCCGTGCTCCTCTTTCTCCTCCTGTGGTGACTCCGTGCTCCTGTTTCTCCTCCTGTGGTGACGCCGTGCTCCTCTTTCTCCTCCTGTGGTGACGCCGTGCTCCTCTTTCTACTCCTGTGGTGACGCCGTGCTCCTCTTTCTCCTCCTGTGGTGACGCCGTGCTCCTCTTTCTCCTCCTGTGGTGACTCCGTGCTCCTCTTTCTCCTCCTGTGGTGACGCCGTGCTCCTCTTTCTCCTCCTGTGGTGACTCCGTGCTCCTCTTTCTCCTCCTGTGGTGACGCCGTGCTCCTCTTTCTCCTCCTGTGGTGACTCCGTGCTCCTCTTTATCCTCCTGTGGTTACGCCGTGCTCCTCTTTCTCCTCCTGTGGTTACGCCGTGCTCCTCTTTCTCCTCCTGTGGTGACTCCGTGCTCCTCTTTATCCTCCTGTGGTTACGCCGTGCTCCTCTTTCTCCTCCTGTGGTGACACCGTGCTCCTCTTTGTCTTCCTGTGGTGACACCGTGCTCTTCTTTGTCTTCCTGTGGTGACGCCGTGCTCCTCTTTCTCCTCCTGTGGTGACGCCGTGCTCCTCTTTCTACTCCAGTGGTGACGCCGTGCTCCTCTTTCTCCTCCTGTGGTGACGCCGTGCTCCTCTTTCTCCTCCTGTGGTGACTCCGTGCTCCTCTTTATCCTCCTGTGGTTACGCCGTGCTCCTCTTTCTCCTCCTGTGGTGACACCGTGCTCCTCTTTGTCTTCCTGTGGTGACACCGTGCTCTTCTTTGTCTTCCTGTGGTGACGCCGTGCTCCTCTTTCTCCTCCTGTGGTGACGCCGTGCTCCTCTTTCTCCTCCTGTGGTGACGCCGTGCTCCTCTTTCTCCTCCTGTGGTGACACCGTGCTCCTCTTTCTCCTCCTGTGGTGACGCCGTGCTCCTCTTTCTCCTCCTGTGGTGACGCCGTGCTCCTCTTTCTACTCCAGTGGTGACGCCGTGCTCCTCTTTCTCCTCCTGTGGTGACGCCGTGCTCCTCTTTCTCCTCCTGTGGTGACACCGTGCTCCTCTTTCTCCTCCTGTGGTGACACCGTGCTCCTCTTTCTCCTCCTGTGGTGATTTGGTGATAATATTAGCTCTGGCGAGTGTTTAATCGTGGCGTCGGGGTGAATCTCAGCGCCGCCGTCGGGGGATCAGCGAGATCCGACTGAAGAGCTGTGAGATTTACTCTCATCCCCTCATGATGGAGCGAGAGGTGATACACTCACCGTCCTCACCTCACAGGAGAAGAGAAGCGGTTCACTCACACCGCGCTCCGTCACCGCGGAAACCAGAGACGCTCCACGGTACTTAACTTCAAACATACACAAACTATTATCACCTGATAATGAAATAATAACGACTGTTACCATGGTTATCCACGCTCCGCCCATCTGAGGTGTCTTCCTCGAGGGTGTGGCACTGACCTCTGATGGAGTTTCTGATCTGATGGAGGTTCTGATGAAGGTCTAGATGTGTGAATGAAATGATCTGATGGAGGTTATGATAAAGATTCTTTTGGAGGTCTGATGGGGATCTAAAGAAGTTCTGATGACGTTCTGATGGAGGTTCTAATGAAGGTCTGATGAAGAGCAGTGATAGCTCAGTGGTAAGGTTGCCGGTTCAAGCCCCGCCACCACCAAGTTGCCACTGTTGGGTCCCTGAGCAAGGTCCTTAACCCTCAGTTGCTCAGCGTGTAGATCGCTTTGGGTACAAAGCGTCTGCTAAATGCTGAAAATGAAAATGTAAGGTCTGATGGGGTTCTGATTGAGATCTGATGGAAGTTCTAGTGGAGATCTGATGGAGGATCTCACTGGGTTTTGGGCTTCTGATGGAGCTCTGATTGAGGTTCTGATGAAGGTCTGATGGAGGTTTAGATGTATTTGCGGTTGTGATGGAGGTTCTAACGAAGATCTGATGATTTAATGGAGTTCTGATGGAGGTTCTGATGAAGATCTGATGGAGGTCTAATTGAGGACCTGATGGAGGTTCTGGGTTCCTGATGGAGGTTCTGATGGAGATCCAGATGTTTGTATGAAATGTTGTATGTGGTTCTCCTCCCTGCAGTTAAACACCGCCGCCTCCCCGTCAGTGTTTGTTCTATTTTCTGTAATCTGGGTCGGTGTAGCCTTGCAGGACTTGCAGGTTTGTGTGTGTAAGTGTGTGTGTGTGTGTGTGTGTGTGTGTGTGTGTGTTAGCGATGGCGAGCGCAGTGATTAGCACGACCTGATTAACTGCCATCCAGCTCAAACCTGCAGCTGCAGCACAGAGTCCCACTGAGTCCCGACCTGGATTCAACACTCAGATTAAACACCTGCACCAGTCCAAACACCTCAACACTTCAATCAAACACTTCCATCAAACACATCAAACACTTCAACCAAACACTTCCATCAAACACTTCCATCAAACACATCAAACACCTCAACACTTCAAACACTTCCATCAAACACATCAAACACCTCAACACATCCATCAAACACATCAAACACATCAAACACCTCAACACTTCAAACACTTCCATTAAACACATCAAACACTTCAAACACCTCAACACTTCAATCAAACACATCAAACACATCAAACACCTCAACACTTCAATCAAACACATCAAACACTTCAAACACCTCAACACTTCAATCAAACACATCAAACACCTCAACACCTCAATCAAACACTTCCATCAAACACATCAAACACTTCCATCAAACACTTCCATCAAACACACCAAACACTTCAACCAAACACTTCCATCAAACACATCAAACACCTCAACACTTCAAACACTTCCATCAAACACCTCAACACATCCATCAAACACATCAAACACATCAAACAACTCAACACTTCAAACACTTCCATTAAACACATCAAACACTTCAAACACCTCAACACTTCAATCAAACACATCAAACACATCAAACACATCAAACACATCAAACACATCAAACACTTCAATCAAACACATCAAACACATCAAACACCTCAACACTTCAATCAAACACATCAAACACATCAAACACATCAATCAAACACATTAAACACCTCAACACTTCAATTAAACACTTCAACTAAACACACCAAACACCTTCATTACAGAACACTGAAGCATGTATTTGTGTGAGAACAGGACAGGACCTTCCCTAAACTGTTGTAATGCTGTATTATCAGTGATTGGTTGTGTACAGCTGTTTGGTTAAATGATCTGAATCATCAGCTCGAGTGTCCACATACTTTTAGTGTTTATAAATCAGAATTCATTCATAATGTCATGATAGTGATGGTAGTGAGTTGTGTTAGCGGGTGAGTTACAGTGAAGTGTGTGTGAGGGGTGGGTGAAGCGGGTGAGTTACAGTAAAGCGGGTGAGTTACAGTAAAGCAGGTGAGTTAGGGTGAAGCGGGTGAGTGAGGTGGACGAGTTACAGTGAGGCGGGTGTGAGGGGTGAAGCAGGTGAGTTACGGTGAAGCTGGTGAGTTACGGTGAAGCGGGTGGGTGAGTTACGGTGAAGTGGGTGTGAAGGGTTGGGTGAAGCAGGTGAGATACTGTGAAGCAAGTGAGTTACGGTGAAGCTGGTGAGTTACAGTGAAGCGGGTGAGTTAGGGTGAAGCGGGTGAGTGAGGTGGACGAGTTACAGTGAGGCGGGTGTGAGGGGTGAAGCAGGTGAGTTACGGTAAGGCTGGTGAGTTACGGTGAAGCTGGTGAGTTACGGTGAAGCTGGTGAGTTACGGTGAAGCGGGTGAGTTAGGGTGAAGCGGGTGAGTGAGGTGGACGAGTTACAGTGAGGCGGGTGTGAGGGGTGAAGCAGGTGAGTTACGGTAAGGCTGGTGAGTTACGGTGAAGCAGGTGAGTTACGGTGAAGCTGGTGAGTTACAGTGAAGTGGATGTGAGGGGTGAAGCGGATGAGTTACGATGACGCGGGTGTGAAGTGTTGGGTGAAGCAGGTGAGTTATGGTGTAGCGGGTGAGTTATTGTTAAGCGGGTGAGTTACAGTGAGGTGGGTGTGGGGGTGAAGCAGATGAGTTACGGTGAAGCGGGTGAGTTACGGTGAAGCAGGTGAGTTACAGTGAAGCGGGTGAGTTACGGTGACGCGGGTGTGAAGGGTTGGGTGAAGCAGGTGAGTTACAGTGAAGCGGGTGAGTTAAGGTGTAGCGGGTGAGTTATTGTTAAGCGGGTGAGTTACAGTGAAGCGGCTGAATTATGGTGAAGCTCTCGGTGTTAATAACGCGGCTCACCACCGAGGCGCCGGCGTAGTTTATTTTTGGCTAGCGTGCTGAGCGATGCGCGCGGTTCCAGCTAAAGCGTAGCAGTAAAACTGCGGTGGCGTCCTGGCGTGTAATGCTAAACTGTAACGGCGGATGATTATTGCCTTATTAAACTTTAATTCCGCCGCGTTCCCGGTGCGCCGCGGCCGCCGGGGCGCGGTAGAGCATTAGCGGCTCTCCAGTACGTAGCGATGTGTCCACGCCGATGCCATTGTGCTAGCGAGCGAGCTAGCGGCGTATGAATTATGCATAGATGTGAAAGATGGATGGGAGGAAATGGATGCGTGTTCTAAGTAAGGGCTAGCGCTTCTCCGGGGAGCCGCGCCGCACCGCGCGGCTACATTACAGCCCCGCCAAAACACTGAGCGGCGGTGAGCGGCTATAAAGTGCGCAGCCTGAGGGACGAGCATTAGCATAAATACAGGAAACGGCGTGATAAAGCCGCGCATCATTCAATATTAACAACGCTGTTTATAAAAGGAAGAGAAAAGCACCGGCGCATCGACTGCGGATCTGCTGACGCCGCGCTACGTTCAGCGCTAATAAACCTGCGCGGCCGGCGATCACAGAAGCACCCGCCAACATCCCACCGTAACAGCCTCCACTCCACTGAGACGCTTTCACAGGGTTCTGGAACATGACCACTGGGATTTATCCACAGGACCATCAGTGAGACCTTGGTTATAACGCCTGGCTCTCAGTCTGTGTTCCGATTCAACTCAGAGGTTAAATTCAGAGCTTCATACAGCACCTTCTTCTAGTGCTTCCAGTTCTATTATACTTTCTTCATACCTAAATGAGGAAGCCAGTTGGTTTAGTCTGTGTTCCGATGCATCCCACAGGCTGAGTTCAGGGCTCCATATAGCACCTTTTTTAAATTATATTGAACCTGAATGAAGAAGCCAGTCAGCTTTTAGTCTGTCTTCCAGTTCATCTCAGAAGTTCAGGGTTTACAGCATCTTCATTAAATTCTTCTATACCTGAATGAATTAGCAAGTTCGGCCTCAGTCTGTGTTCTGATTCATCTCAGAGGTTAAATTCAGGACTCCATACAGCACGTAGAATCCTCAAATTTATTTTTATTATTGTTTTATTTTTGAGAATACAGTGTTTGCACCCTCTTTATCACCTACATTTCTGCATATTTATCCACCTATAGAATTTCAGATCATTAAACACGACGAGTTCGAGTACAAACACCACAGCTTTAATACATCAGTATTTTATTTATGTAAGTTATTAAACACCCGTATCACCCCTCACTGCCTGAATGAAACTGCTCTCAGCATCCAGACCGAATTGTGCAGGAATCACTCTGAACCTTTTCTGGCTGGATGTAGGTGTTCCAGGAGTCTCTGGAACCACTGTGACCCTGACCAGGGTACAGAATGCATGCCTACCTAAGCATACGGGTGCACTTTAAATTCTGAGCCGCTCGCTGATGGCAGGTAACAGTCGTCTGGATTCGCCGCTCTCTCGCCCTTAACTTCGCTCCTCTCTCTCTCTCTCTCTCTCTCTGCTTAAATTAGTGCCAACGTACCCCCCACCTCCAGCACCCCCCTCCCCCCGAGAGTGGCGTATCGCTCTCGCCCCTGTTTTAACGAGGTGCTGGGCTCCAGAGATAACCGGGCGGCGGCGGCAGGTGAAGGACACTCCATTATCTGCTGGAGATGGATGAGTTGAGACTTTGCCCTGAGAGCAGGATGGTTGCCAGATCCTCTTTTCTTTAAAGTGCTTTAGTCTCTACAGTGAGTAACAGCATTAGTGTGAGAGAATTAATTCCCCCCTTACGTACCCCCCCCCCCACCCCACGTACCCCCCACACCCCCCATCTCTTTGTGAGTGGGTGCATCTGAAAACGAGCAGCAGCAGCACCGGTGTGTCCTCATGTTTCCTTAATGATGTGTGAAAATGTTCTTATGGTGATTATTATTGTTCTCACGCCACAGTGAGGCCGCCCACTTACAACCTGATTACACCGGGTTTGGGTCCTGGACTCGGGGGGGGCGGGGGTGTTTTATTTACTGTGGTGTTTTGTGTATTTACTGGGGTGTTTTGTGTATTTGCTGGGGTGTTTTTGTGTATTTACTGGGGTGTTTTGTGTATTTGCTGTGGGGTTTTGTGTATTTGCTGGGGTGTTTTGTGTATTTACTGGGGTGTTTTGTGTATTTACTGGGGTGTTTTGTGTATTTGCTGGGGTGTTTTGTGTATTTGCTGTGGTGTTTTGTGTATTTACTGGGGTGTTTTGTGTATTTACTAGGGTGTTTTGTGTTGTTTTGTGTATTTACTGGGGTGTTTTGTGTATTTACTGGGGTGTTTTGTGTATTTACTGGGGTGTTTTGTGTATTTGCTGGGGTGTTTTGTGTATTTACTGGGGTGTTTTGTGTATTTACTGGGGTGTTTTGTGTTGTTTTGTGTATTTACTGGGGTGTTTTGTGTATTTACTGGGGTGTTTTGTGTATTTGCTGTGGTGTTTTGTGTATTTACTGGGGTGTTTTGTGTATTTACTGTTTTTTCATTTACTATTTACTGTGTTGTGTATTTACTGTTTTGTGTATTTACTGGGGTGTTTTGTGTATTTGCTGTGGTGTTTTGTGTATTTACTGGGGTGTTTTGTGTATTTGCTGTGGTGTTTTGTGTATTTACTGTTTTGTGTATTTACTGGGGTGTTTTGTGTATTTGCTGTGGTGTTTTGTGTATTTACTGGGGTGTTTTGTGTATTTGCTGTGGTGTTTTGTGTATTTACTGGGGTGTTTTGTGTATTTACTGGGGTGTTTTGTGTATTTGCTGGGGTGTTTTGTGTATTTACTGGGGTGTTTTGTGTATTTACTGGGGTGTTTTGTGTATTTACTGGGGTGTTTTGTGTTGTTTTGTGTATTTACTGGGGTGTTTTGTGTATTTGCTGTGGTGTTTTGTGTATTTACTGGGGTGTTTTGTGTATTTACTGTTTTTTCATTTACTATTTACTGTGTTGTGTATTTACTGTTTTGTGTATTTACTGTGGTGTTTTGTGTATTTGCTGTGGTGTTTTGTGTATTTACTGGGGTGTTTTTTGTATTTGCTGTGGTGTTTTGTGTATTTACTGGGGTGTTTTGTGTATTTGCTGTGGTGTTTTGTGTATTTACTGTTTTTTCATTTACTATTTACTGTGTTGTGTATTTACTGTTTTGTGTATTTACTGGGGTGTTTTTTGTATTTACTGGGGTGTTTTGTGTATTTACTGGGGTGTTTTGTGTATTTACTGTGGTTTTGTGTATTTGCTGTGGTGTTTTGTGTATTTACTGGGGTGTTTTGTGTATTTACTGTGGTGTTTTGTGTATTTGCTGTGGTGTTTTGTGTATTTACTGGGGTGTTTTTTGTATTTGCTGTGGTGTTTTGTGTATTTACTGTTTTTTCATTTACTATTTACTGTGTTGTGTATTTACTGTTTTGTGTATTTACTGTGGTGTTTTGTGTATTTGCTGGGGTGTTTTGTGTATTTGCTGTGGTGTTTTGTGTATTTACTGGGGTGTTTTTGCTTTGGTGTTTTATATATTGTGCGGTGGCACAACAAAAAAATGGCTTCACATTAAAATGTTTTGCTCTTTATAGTAAGATAAGATAAGATCAGTAAGATCTAAAGCTTAATGTTCTGGGGTTGGTGCTGCACAGCTCCAGTGACCTGGGTTCAGTCCTGTGTTCATCCCAGTTCTCAGTGAACAGATGACTGAATAAATAACTTAAGGTGGCGCGGTTGTGATGGTTGTGCACCAGGTATTACAAAACGGCACAATGGTTTCCTGAAGCTACATGCTTTGAGGGTGGTGCACAGCTTTATTAACTCAGGTTCAGTTTCCAGTTCCACCTCCAGTTTGTGTTGGAGGATTTGACTGAAGATAAGATAGATATACTTTATTTGTCATATATACATATACAGTTGTACATAGCAGAGCCTGGATTTGAACCGCCAATCTTTCGGTTGATAGCCCAAAGCTCTACCCACTAGCTCTACCCACTAGCTCTACCCACTAGCTCTACCCACTAGCTCTACTCACTAGCTCTACCCACTAGCTCTACCCACTAGCTCTACTCACTAGCTCTACCCACTAGCTCTACCCACTAGCTCTACCCACTAGCTCTACCCACTAGCTCTACCCACTAGCTCTACCCACTAGCTCTACCCACTGTTCCTTCAGTGACTTGTACTTCAGTGTGTGAATGATTTTATATCTGAAGTTAGGGCTGGGCGATATTGCAAAAAAATTTAATCTTGATTATTTTTAAATTTATTATTAATTCTCGATTGTGATTTTTTGTTTAATCTTGTATAATGCACCTGAAAATAGACACAAATTTAATTTTTTAGCATTTAAATTTAAAAGACTGCAGTCAGCCCGATGCTCAGGACTAAAATTAACCCCCAACCATCCAACCATCCAACCATTCAAACATCCAACCGTCCAACCGTCACCTATAGAGCGAGTGTGAAATCTAGCCCCCCTACCCCCACGTTCACGTTTTATAACCCCACATTTATCACATTCTATTACACCTTTCTACTCTCAAACCTTCACCCCCCATGAGTTTGAGGTAAACGTGGAGTTTACCACCCCAGAAAAGGTTCATCCTGTCATTTTATATTAGTGTTTAACACGTTTATTTAATTATTTATTTTAATACACTGTGTAGATAAAAGTATGTGAACACCCAGGCATGAGCTTTTAAATGATATTCTAAATTTTCGTTTCTATAAGAGCTTCCATCCATAGGAACTTGTGCCCATTTATCTAAAGAGCTTCAGTAAGGTCAGACACTGGTGGAAGTTCCATTTATCTGGGTATTTGTGTGTTTGCTGAAGTGTATTTACTGATGTGTTTTATGTATTTGCTAAGGTGTTTGAGCTGGGGTGTTTTGTGTATTTACTGTGGTGCTTTAGCTCTGGTGTTTTATATATTTACTGGGGTGTTTGTGCTGTGGTATTTAGTGTATTTGCTGTGGTGCTTTTGCTGAGGTAATTTGTGTATTTACTGAGGTGTTTTTGCTGGGGTGATTTTTGCTGATGTGGTTTGTGTATTTGCTGAGGTGTTTCTTCTGGGGTGTTTTGTGTATTTACTGATGTGTCTTGTGTATTTACTGTGGTGCTTTTGCTCTGGTGTTTTACATATTTACTGTAGTGTTTTGTGTATTTACTGTGGTATTTTTCAAAGGTTTTTTTATGTTTTTGCTGGGGTGTTTGAGCTGGGGTGTTTTGTGTATTTACTGAGGTGATTTTGTGCTGTGGTGTTCAGTATTTTATGGGTTAGTGTAATCAGATTGATAATCGATGGCTCCTCCAGCTGATGGTGAAACAGTAATAAAACACCACTGATCTGTAATCAATACCGGAGCTGATGATCAGAATCAGTGTGGTGTTTTATTGTGTGAACGGTATTTTAAAGTGTCTGAAGGAAAAACATGAAAGAGTTCTGATGGTGTTTGAGGCTGAAGAAGCTGATTGGTCGTAACCTTGATCCTTAGAGAGAGAGTATTTAAATAAACGTGTTTAATCGACTGATTTTCATTTTGTGTGAGGAACTAAACACCTGAACTGAGTGATAAGTCGTGGTGTCCACATACTTTTGCACACATATTGAAGATCTTTATCAGGTTACACCTGCACTGATCTAATTCTGTTCCTCTGTACACCTGGGAACCCTCTACACTCTATTACAATAATAATAGTAATAAAAATAATAATACGAACAATACAAATAATAATAATAAAAAAACAAATAATAATAATAGTAATAATAATAATAATAATAGTAATAATAATAATGATAATAATAATGATAATAATAATGATAATTATAATAATAATAATAATAAAATAATTGATACTTTTTATTATTAATAACTTTTTTTTTAAGTTTTTTTTTTAAAGTTTTTAAAGAAATCAAGTTTTAATTTATGAAGTAAATAAAACATTTAAATATACAATAAATAAATGTATAATAAATACATAAAATAAATGATAAAATTATAGATAAATGTAGAAATGGAAAAACAATCTTTTTATATACAGTGTATCACAAAAGTAAGTACACCCCTCACATTTCTGCAGATATTTAAGTATATCTTTTCATGGGACAACACTGACAAAATGACACTTTGACACAATGAAAAGTAGTCTGTGTGCAGCTTATATAACAGTGTAAATTTATTCTTCCCTCAAAATAACTCAATATACAGCCATTAATGTCTAAACCACCGGCAACAAAAGTGAGTACACCCCTTAGTGAAAGTTCCTGAAGCGTCAATATTTTGTGTGGCCACCATTATTTCCCAGAACTGCCTTAACTCTCCTGGGCATGGAGTTTACCAGAGCTTCACAGGTTGCCACTGGAATGCTTTTCCACTCCTCCATGACGACATCACGGAGCTGGCGGATATTCGAGACTTTGCGCTCCTCCACCTTCCGCTTGAGGATGCCCCAAATATGTTCTATTGGGTTTAGGTCTGGAGACATGCTTGGCCAGTCCATCACCTTTACCCTCAGCCTCTTCAATAAAGCAGTGGTCGTCTTAGAGGTGTATTTGGGGTCATTATCATGCTGGAACACTGCCCTGCGACCCAGTTTCCGGAGGGAGGGGATCATGCTCTGCTTCAGTATTTCACAGTACATATTGGAGTTCATGTGTCCCTCAATGAAATGTAACTCCCCAACACCTGCTGCACTCATGCAGCCCCAGACCATGGCATTCCCACCACCATGCTTGACTGTAGGCATGACACACTTATCTTTGTACTCCTCACCTGATTTCCGCCACACATGCTTGAGACCATCTGAACCAAACAAATTAATCTTGGTCTCATCAGACCATAGGACCTGGTTCCAGTAATCCATGTCCTTTGTTGACATGTCTTCAGCAAACTGTTTGCAGGCTTTCTTGTGTAGAGACTTCAGAAGAGGCTTCCTTCTGGGGTGACGGCCATGCAGACCAATTTGATGTAGTGTGCGGCGTATGGTCTGAGCACTGACAGGCTGACCCCCCACCTTTTCAATCTCTGCAGCAATGCTGACAGCACTCCTGCACCTATCTTTCAAAGACAGCAGTTGGATGTGACGCTGAGCACGTGCACTCAGCTTCTTTGGACGACCAACGCGAGGTCTGTTCTGAGTGGACCCTGCTCTTTTAAAACGCTGGATGATCTTGGCCACTGTGCTGCAGCTCAGTTTCAGGGTGTTGGCAATCTTCTTGTAGCCTTGGCCATCTTCATGTAGCGCAACAATTCGTCTTTTAAGATCCTCAGAGAGTTCTTTGCCATGAGGTGCCATGTTGGAACTTTCAGTGACCAGTATAAGAGAGTGTGAGAGCTGTACTACTAAATTGAACACACCTGCTCCCTATGCACACCTGAGACCTAGTAACACTAACGAATCACATGACATTTTGGAGGGAAAATGGCAAGCAGTGCTCAATTTGAACATTTAGGGGTGTAGTCTCTTAGGGGTGTACTCACTTTTGTTGCCGGTGGTTTAGACATTAATGGCTGTATATTGAGTTATTTTGAGGGAAGAATAAATTAACACTGTTATATAAGCTGCACACAGACTACTTTTCATTGTGTCAAAGTGTCATTTTGTCAGTGTTGTCCCATGAAAAGATATACTTCAATATCTGCAGAAATGTGAGGGGTGTACTTACTTTTGTGATACACTGTATATAGTACATTTATTAATAAACTAAATAAATTGAGAATTTAAAACAATTCAATTAGAAAATGAGATGAAGACCTCATAGAGGACGTGTGAGGTCGGTTTCGCGCATGGAGAGTCACATGATCTCCATGTTCCTCTGCTAACCAGGGTCCTTACACAGCACTGAACACCCCGCCCATTTTAAGTCCCATCTTTTCCCACCCAGCAAACTAGATCGAGCACTTATTTATTTGGTCGGTGACTGAGTTAGCTGGTTAATCAGGCAGCAGCTCAGTTAACTGTTCGCTTGGTTGGTCCATGTATTCAGATCTGATGAACCCGAATATTTGAAAGTGTTGATAAAGTTTTGGACTTGTTCTGTGTGATCAGGTTTATCTGAATACAGGTGGGAATAAAAACAGTATTAAAAGTTCTGTGTTGATGCTGCCACCTAGTGTACGGAGTGTCTGTAGTGAATCTCTAGTCAGTATGAGTATTGGCGTGTGTCCGGCGCCTCCGTGTTAAACCGACCGTTACCACCGATGTGCAGCATGAATCTAACACCAGACTCTTAAACACCACAGGTTTACAGATCTGAGTCTATAAATGTTCAGTGTTTTTATTGTTCTGATTAAAAACATCGTATTTAACGATCTCAGTGATTAAACGTGAATCTGTGAGCGGACGTTCTGCACCCGTCATACGCAGGATTCATCTCTCAGTTTTATACTGGTGTATCTGGAGCAGATCTCGGCCTCGTCGGTTCTACATAATGGTCCCAGTGTTGCTGGCCGGTCCAGCTCCAGAATACCAATGAGAGTCCTGATTAACAAGTCTAATTATTCACAAACCGCTTCATTAGTGCTCGCTCGCCCCATCCAGAGGAAACATCATAAATCACCCCGAACCCGGCGGCTCGGAGATCTGATCTACAGGAATCACTCACGCTGACCGAGAGCCGGACGATGGGTGTGGGGTCAGATACTCACGTCCAGCTGGAACAGTGGTGAGTCTAGAACAGAACCAAGGATCCACCGAATGCTCCCTCCCGCCGTGTTTCACTAAACTTCATTACAGGAGTGAAATAAAGAACGGTGTACGATCTTCTCCAGCCTCCGACCTTCTAATGAGGAACATCCAGCAGCTCATTTCCATCTCTGAGCTTCTGATTATAAACCAGCAGCAGCAGAAGGAACCACCATCTGATTCTTCCTGGGATGAAGAATTCTCCACTATTCGCTGCTGCAGACGCTAATTGGATGAAATAGCATCACTGTTTTTCACTGTTTGCTAGCTTAGCATTGCTCATGTAGCGTGAGCTTATTAGTGCTATAGATGAATGTTTTAGGTTCCGCCGTCGGGCTCCTGAGCGAGGCCCTTATTCCTCCACTGCTTTCATTATGTTCACTCACGGCTGTTAGAAAGTTTAAAGAAATCAAAATAAGTAAAAAAGAAAAAATAAATCCACAGAAAATCTAACAGCTGTGTGTTTATCTTTGTATACAAGAACAAAATCTGGACACTCAATAATATATATTTATAAATTTTTCATGAATAAAAAAGCACTAAGATTTTAAGATTTATTTAAACTCAGAGCTGAACCTGATATGAAACATCGTTATAAAAATGTCCTCAAACAACCACTTCTGTTTGTCTTGGTTGGTTTACTTAAAAGCTTAAAAGCTTCTTTACTCAGTTGGTGGGTTGATCATGTAGTAAAATGGCCACTTGATTAATTGGTTAGTTTGGTAGCTCAGTAGATTGGTCACTTGGTTAATTGGAATCAGTCCTGTATAATCCTGGAGTGGATCTTCAGTCTCCTGGTTTCTCTAAATGACTGAGACGTCTTGTTACATACATCCTGGGCACGTCACCATAATACTGTTGGGGGGGGGTTAATAATTCTAATATTTCTGATTATAATTATAATGATCTATAAATAATGAAGCTGATTGGTTGAGATAATAAATATTTTCTCTTTGTTTTAATTGATTGCAGGATGTTCTGATCACTGCTGTGTGGTTTTATTTATCATTATTTTTTTGGACACATTTATAGGAACAGGAACCTGGAGCTGATCTCGTTAGCTCTAATCCCGCAGTAACGAGGAACCGTGTTGTTGTTGTTGTTGTTTTTATATTCCAGTGTTTTATTTCTCTTCACTGTGGCTCTTGAAGTGAGACTCCTGATCCCTAAACTGTTTGGCGGGGTGCAGGGATCAGACTCAGATCTGATTGTGCTCGGTCCTCTCCGCCGGTTGAGTAAATATGAACGCGGGCGCAGGGGAAATTAGCGCAGCGTTATATTTAGTGCGCTCTGATTGAATCTAATTCGCTTTTAATTGTAGAAAAGAACATTTTCATCTTCAGCTGGAGCCGCTCGACTGCAAACAAACACACACCGCCATTTTCTACAAATAATAAAGCGCCGCGTTACCGCCGCCTCCACGCTAACGCTTCATCTGCATGGAAATGAGAAGGTAACCGGAGAACCACTGCTGCTGCTGCTGATGAACCTGTACTAGAGTCTGGAACAGGACTGCAGGGATTCACTTTCATCTTTAGTGAGGATAAAACCAGCACTGATGTTGGATGAATGATGAAAGGCTCGGCTCACAGTCGGTGTTCCAGTGTGGGAATATTGAGGATGTGAGGAACGCTGGAGTTACAGTTACCCTACATTCTTTATAGAGTTTAAAAGAGCTTTCATCCTAATGAAGCAGAAAACGACCTTCCCCAAACTGTTCATATTGAGGTTTTGCCTCAAAAACTAAGGTTCCAAACTATCCACATCATCGTTCCTTCACCACACTTCACAGGTTACACTTTCTCCAGGCTGGAGGGTCCAACAGCAGTGTGCTTTACACCACCTCTGATCACACATTTGATTTAGGGAGGGTGTACTAGTGTGTATCAGTGTGTATCAGTGTGTATCAGTGTGTGACAGTGTGTGACAGTGTGTATCAGTGTGTATGAGTGTGTATGAGTGTTTATTAGTTTGAGTGTGTATCAGTGTGTAAGTGTGTATGAGTATGTATTAGTGTCTGTTAGTTAAGTGTGTGTGACAGTGTGTGTGTGTGTGTGTATTAGTGTGTGTTTGTTAGGTGTGTGTGTGTGTATTAGTGTGTGTTTGTTAGGTGTGTGTGTGTGTGTGTATTAGTGTGTGTTTGTTAGGTGTGTGTGTGTGTGTAAGAGTGTGTATTAGTGTGTGTTTGTTAGGTGTGTGTGTGTGTGTGTGTGTAAGAGTGTGTATTAGTGTGTGTTTGTTAGGTGTGTGTGTGTGTGTAAGAGTGTGTATTAGTGTGTATTTGTTAGTTGTGTGTGTGTGTGTAAGAGTGTGTATTAGTGTGTGTTTGTTAGGTGTGTGTGTGTGTATAAGTGTGCATTAGTTAAGTGTATAAGAGTGTGTATTATAATGTTTTAGTGTGTAAGAGTGTGTATATTAAGAGTGTGTATTAGTGTGTGTTTGTTAGGTGTGTGTGTGTGTGTAAGAGTGTGTATTAGTGTGTATTTGTTAGTTGTGTGTGTGTGTGTAAGAGTGTGTATTAGTGTGTGTTTGTTAGGTGTGTGTGTGTGTATAAGTGTGCATTAGTTAAGTGTATAAGAGTGTGTATTATAATGTTTTAGTGTGTAAGAGTGTGTATATTAAGAGTGTGTATTAGTGTGTGTTTGTTAGGTGTGTGTGTGTGTGTAAGAGTGTGTATTAGTGTGTATTTGTTAGGTGTGTGTGTGTGTGTAAGAGTGTGTATCAGTGTGTATTTGTTAGGTGTGTGTGTGTGTGTAAGAGTGTGTATCAGTGTGTATTTGTTAGGTGTGTGTGTGTGTGTGTAAGAGTGTGTATTAGTGTGTGTTTGTTAGGTGTGTGTGTGTGTGTGTGTAAGAGTGTGTATTAGTGTGTATTTGTTAGGTGTGTGTGTGTGTGTAAGAGTGTGTATCAGTGTGTATCTGTTAGGTGTGTGTGTGTGTGTGTGTGTGTGTAAGAGTGTGTATCAGTGTGTATTTGTTAGGTGTGTGTGTGTGTGTGTAAGAGTGTGTATCAGTGTGTATTTGTTAGTTGTGTGTGTGTGTGTGTGTGTAAGAGTGTGTATCAGTGTGTATTTGTTAGGTGTGTGTGTGTGTGTGTAAGAGTGTGTATCAGTGTGTATTTGTTAGGTGTGTGTGTGTGTGTGTAAGAGTGTGTATCAGTGTGTATTTGTTAGTTGTGTGTGTGTGTGTGTGTGTAAGAGTGTGTATCAGTGTGTATTTGTTAGGTGTGTGTGTGTGTGTGTAAGAGTGTGTATCAGTGTGTATTTGTTAGTTGTGTGTAAGAGTGTGTATTAGTGTGTGTTTGTTAGGTGTGTGTGTGTGTGTGTTTAAGAGTGTGTATCAGTGTGTATTTGTTAGGTGTGTGTGTGTGTGTAAGAGTGTGTATCAGTGTGTATCTGTTAGGTGTGTGTGTGTGTGTGTGTGTGTGTGTAAGAGTGTGTATCAGTGTGTATTTGTTAGGTGTGTGTGTGTGTGTAAGAGTGTGTATCAGTGTGTATTTGTTAGTTGTGTGTAAGAGTGTGTATTAGTGTGTGTTTGTTAGGTGTGTGTGTGTGTGTGTTTAAGAGTGTGTATCAGTGTGTATTTGTTAGGTGTGTGTGTGTGTGTAAGAGTGTGTATCAGTGTGTATCTGTTAGGTGTGTGTGTGTGTGTGTGTGTGTGTGTAAGAGTGTGTATCAGTGTGTATTTGTTAGGTGTGTGTGTGTGTGTGTAAGAGTGTGTATCAGGGTGTATCTGTTAGGTGTGTGTGTGTGTGTGTGTGTGTGTGTAAGAGTGTGTATTAGTGTGTATTTGTTAGGTGTGTGTGTGTGTGTAAGAGTGTGTATCAGTGTGTATCTGTTAGGTGTGTGTGTGTGTGTGTGTGTGTGTGTGTAAGAGTGTGTATCAGTGTGTATTTGTTAGGTGTGTGTGTGTGTAAGAATGTGTATCAGTGTGTATCTGTTAGGTGTGTGTGTGTGTGTGTGTGTGTGTAAGAGTGTGTATCAGGGTGTATCTGTTAGGTGTGTGTGTGTGTGTGTGTGTGTGTGTGTGTGTGTAAGAGTGTGTATTAGTGTGTATTTGTTAGGTGTGTGTGTGTGTGTAAGAGTGTGTATCAGGGTGTATCTGTTAGGTGTGTGTGTGTGTGTGTGTGTGTGTGTAAGAGTGTGTATCAGTGTGTATTTGTTAGGTGTGTGTGTGTGTGTGTGTGTGTGTAAGAGTGTGTATTAGTGTGTATTTGTTAGGTGTGTGTGTGTGTGTAAGAGTGTGTATCAGTGTGTATTTGTTAGGTGTGTGTGTGTGTGTAAGAGTGTGTATCAGTGTGTATCTGTTAGGTGTGTGTGTGTGTGTGTGTGTGTGTAAGAGTGTGTATCAGGGTGTATCTGTTAGGTGTGTGTGTGTGTGTGTGTGTGTGTAAGAGTGTGTATTAGTGTGTATTTGTTAGGTGTGTGTGTGTGTGTAAGAGTGTGTATCAGTGTGTATTTGTTAGGTGTGTGTGTGTGTGGTATCGTGAAGGTCTCAGTAGGAATCCGCAGCGTCCCACAGTACGTGACTTTATTATCTCTGTTAGAATTTTGTGGACTCGTCACCGCGCCCCTGACCCCCCCGTGTGTTAGCTATCGACCCCCCCCCTCCGGACCCCGCCGTGGTTCTTCGGCGCTCATTGTTCGGTGCTAATTGGCGGTGTGACGCGGCGGTGGTGTGGTGGTGGCGTGTCCGGACAGGCGTGTCGCGCTTTAGCTTTTCTTTAGAGGAATTTGATTGGTGGGGATCGATTCCGCCCCATCAGGTCTCCTCATTCATCCACCGCGGTGCTCGGGCGGGCGGAGGAGAGGGCGCGGCGGCGGCGGCGGCGGCTCCTGCGTTCCTCTCACGCTAATGCGCTGGTATTTTTCAGACTGAAGGATTCGCTAATGAGACGCGTCATTAGCGTCGCTATTCAGATTTGTAAAAAGCGAAGGAGGAAACGGCGGCGATCAGAGCGAGCTAATTTAGCTCACAATCACTGACAGTAATGAGATAAACGACGGCGCTACTCTACACCAAACCTCAGAGCTGGAGCGAGGAGATGTTCCTCTGAAGAGCTGAACAATAGAAATCCATGTGTGTGTGTGGGGGGGGGGGGTACAGTAGGGGGGGTGGGGGGCGCTACATCATTAATCGAGCTGTTGTTTTTAGTAGAGTATAAATCAGAGCTCAGCGGGAGTTAAACACAGCAGATATTAAAGTTGATCTGGAGCGTCATGGTGAGACGGAATCGACGCCCCCCAACCCTGTTCTCTTTTCCCGAGGTTCCTCCTCATGTTCTGTTTTTCTTGAGGTTCCTCCTGATGTTCTGTGTTCCTGAGGAGGTTCCTCTTCATGTTCTGTTTTCCCGAGGTTCCTCCTCATGTCCCATTTTCCTGAGGTTCCTCCTCACGTTGTTACGTTCTGTTCTCTTGAGGTTCCTCCTCATGTTCTGTTTTTCTTGAGGTTCCTCCTGATGTTCTGTGTTCCTGAGGAGGTTCCTCTTCATGTTCTGTTTTCCCGAGGTTCCTCCTCATGTCCCATTTTCCTGAGGTTCCTCCTCACGTTGTTACGTTCTGTTCTCTTGAGGTTCCTCCTCATGTTCTGTTTTACTGAGGTTCCTCCTCACGTTCTGTTTTGCTGAGGTTCCTCCTCACGCTCTCTTTGACCGTTGGACTGGATGATGGACGAGTCCTGCTCGTGTTCCTCTCGTGTTCCTCTGATGACTCAGAGCGACTGAACGAGTTTTTTTCTAGTAACGACGTTCCATCAGAGCGGCGGGACGCGTGGATCCATCACGCCGGCGTAATTACTCCGCTTAGCATCTCAGAGGATTTTTCTCCTGCCTGTCAGGGTCGCTGAGGATCGTTGTGGCTTCAATCAGCTTAAAGCTCCGCCCGATTGAGCTGAGAGCCGCCGGGCCACGCCCCATTCGGGCGGAGCTTCATAAGAGCTGAATTACGCGTCTGAGATGATCCGGACTCTTAAACACGTTCACATCGATCCTTCTTTCTTCTGGATCTCATTTGTTCCACTTACGCTGATGTCTTCTGAAGGCTGGTCCTCCTCTCTCGCCCCTCTCTCTCCTCTCTCGCTCAGGCTGGTCCTGCTCTCCATCCTTAAATATTTGATTTTAGAGGACGACGTTGAGATAACGGAATAATGCACGACCCAGAAACACTCGGCGCTGTTAGGAGGCTTTTAGGCTGCGAGCTCAGAAGCAGCCATTATATTTTAGAGAAAATAACATTTAGGCTCTCACTCCTCTCACTCTCCTCTCTCTCACTCCTCCTCTCTCATCCCTCTCTTACTCCTCTAACCCTTACCGTAACCCTA
>NC_085993.1:52921543-52924043 GCF_030014385.1 Trichomycterus rosablanca
GACAATCCAGACGGCATCATGTCACCACTAGCCAATCATGTCTGTGCAGAAGCACAACCGGCCACCAGCATCTGTCTATAAAGGACACAAATCAAAACATAAAGTGTAATGCGGGATTCGGGGACGTGGGCGCGGCAATTATTCTGCCTCAATTAAGTAAAAAATGTTTTATAAAAATAACATTAAATAAGTAAATGAATACATTAATTATTGAAAATTTTTTAAATATAAAATACATTCATTTAAAATTATATAAATAAATACAGACATTTATAAAGTACATTTAAAAAATAAATATAAATAAAAAATATAAAACATAAATAAATAAATAGATTTATAAATATAATAAATAAATACATTCAAAAATAAAATAAATAAAAATAAGTAAACTTATTATTCAATAAATACATACATGTAAAAAATAAATATATTTAAATAAATAAATATAAAATAAAAATATATAATTAAAAACATAAATATAATAAACTAGCTAAATAAATAAATAAATAAATAATGAGATGACCAAACACCAAGAACTAAAAACCACAAAATCAAAGAAACAAAACAAACATTTTAATTAACAGAACACAAAGAAAAATGAAACTTATTGAAACTAAAACCACGAAGACGTGAACGAAACCACCACGAATCTCCAGAGAGAATCAGAGAGGAACGTCACGCTACAGAACGCCTGTGGATTCAGAACTCATTCTGATTCATTTCATTCTGGTACCATCAGGAAACGACCTGAATTCCTGAAGTACACACACACACTCACACACACACACACACACACACACACACTCAGCAGTAACAGCGTGGTGTTTAGATTGGATCTTCTCTCGTTATTTGTGGATTAAAGATGATTGTAAGCAGATGTTTAAAGTTCCTCCTCAGCTCTTCCTCGGTTCCTCCTCGGTTCCTCGTCTTTGTTCTTCTCGTCTCTGATCTGATTGCTCTGTAGGTTTTTCTCTAACATCTTCAGACTCTGGAACTCACCTGAGATCTCTCAGAGTCTCCAGACAACCTAAAAGGAGGTTTGTGGATCAAACACTGTTGAAGGTGTTTAATATTTCTCACCAAGCTGCTGTGTGGAGGAGAGACACCCATCACAAAGTCTCTCAGAGATTTACGTTGGGCAGTGAGCCGTCGTACCTGTGGGTCAGGGACCGACATCCTCAAAGAAACCACTCCATCAGGAAAAAAGCTCCATCATAGCTCCATTAAAGCACCACACAGCAGTGTAGGGTCGAGCATTGAGGCCTGCACCGTTCTCTTGGTGCATCATACAGCAGTATAGGGTCGAGCATTCAGGCCTGCACCGTTCTCTTGGTGCATCATACAGCAGTGTAGGGTCGAGCATTCAGGCCTGCACCGTTCTCTTGGTGCATCATACAGCACTGTAGAGTCGAGCATTCAGGCCTGCACCGTTCTCTTGGTGCATCATACAGCAGTGTAAGGACGAGCATTCAGCCCTGCACCATTCTCTTGGTGCATCACACAGCACTGTAGAGTCGAGCATTCAGCCCTGCACCGTTCTCTTGGTGCATCATACAGCACTGTAGAGTCGAGCATTCAGGCCTGCACCGTTCTCTTGGTGCATCATACAGCAGTGTAAGGACGAGCATTCAGCCCTGCACCATTCTCTTGGTGCATCACACAGCAGTGTAGAGTCGAGCATTCAGGGTTGCACCGTTCTCTTGGTGCATCATACAGCAGTGTAGGGTCGAGCATTCAGCCCTGCACCATTCTCTTGGTGCATCACACAGCAGTGTAGGGTCGAGCATTCAGGGTTGCACCGTTCTCTTGGTGCATCATACAGCACTGTAGGGTCGAGCATTCAGCCCTGCACCATTCTCTTGGTGCATCATACAGCAGTGTAAGGACGAGCATTCAGCCCTGCACCATTCTCTTGGTGCATCACACAGCAGTGTAGAGTCGAGCATTCAGGGTTGCACCGTTCTCTTGGTGCATCATACAGCAGTGTAGGGTCGAGCATTCAGCCCTGCACCATTCTCTTGGTGCATCACACAGCAGTGTAGGGTCGAGCATTCAGGGTTGCACCGTTCTCTTGGTGCGTCGTTCTGACTGAAGTTCTGCTTCTTAATACTGAAACAGATTCTGAAGGTTCTGGGACTCGTGACCTGGTGCTCTGTGTGCGCATGAAGAGGAAGCACATGTTCACCAGTGATACTCAGATACACTGTGGCAGTTAAACCACAATGGACTGACATTAACAGCTCCAGTTCATTTCACCAGAACTGCTGCTCACTGGATGTTTTTTTCAGGATTGTGTCTGATTCAGCTTCATCTCTGTTAAAGCAGCTTTAATAATTGTTTCTGTTTTATTTATTTGTTTGTTTGCTTGCCCCCCCCGATACTGGTTTAATACCTGATACTGGTCTAATACCTGATACTGGTCTAATACCTGATAACCTGATACTGGTCTAATATCTGATACTGGTCTAATACCTGATACTGTCTAATGTCTGATACTGGT
>NC_085993.1:52941148-52973648 GCF_030014385.1 Trichomycterus rosablanca
AATACCAAATACTGATCCAATACCTGATACTGATCCAATATTAAATACTGATCTAATACCAAATACTGATCCAATACCAAATACTGATCCAATACCAAATACTGATCCAATACCTGATACTGATCCAAATCCAAATACTGATCCAATACCAAATACTGATCTAATACCAAATACTGATCCAATACCAAATACTGATCCAATACCTGATACTGATCCAATATTAAATACTGATCCAATACCAAATACTGATCCAATACCAAATACTGATCCAATACCAAATACTGATCTAATACCAAATACTGATCCAATATTAAATACTGATCCAATACCAAATACTGATCAAATACCTGATGCTGATCCAATACCAAATACTGATCCAATACCTGATACTGATCCAATACCAAATACTGATCCAATACCAAATACTGATCCAATACCTGATACTGATCCAATATTAAATACTGATCCAATACCAAATACTGATCCAATATTAAATACTGATCCAATACCAAATACTGATCCAATACCAAATACTGATCCAATACCTGATACTGATCCAATATTAAATACTGATCTAATACCAAATACTGATCCAATACCAAATACTGATCCAATACCAAATACTGATCCAATACCTGATACTGATCCAAATCCAAATACTGATCCAATACCAAATACTGATCTAATACCAAATACTGATCCAATACCAAATACTGATCCAATACCTGATACTGATCCAATATTAAATACTGATCCAATACCTGATACTGATCCAATATTAAATACTGATCCAATACCAAATACTGATCCAATACCAAATACTGATCTAATATTAAATACTGATCCAATACCAAATACTGATCCAATATTAAATACTGATCCAATACCTGATATCAGTTTTTATTTTTGTTTTCAGTTTCTGGTTTGATATATTTAAGTATTTTGTTGTTGTATTTGATGTTAGTTGTTATTGTTGTTGTTGTTGTTGTTGTTGTTGTTTTACACGTTAGGGTAAAATTGCGGCTCTTTTGTTCTGTCAGATCTCATTGTTTGTTGTTATTGATGGTGTTAATGTTTGTTATTTATTGTTGTTTGTTGTTTTTGATGATGGTGTTAATGTTTGTTGTTTATTGTTTTTTGTTGTTAATGTTTGTTGTTTATTGTTGTTGTTGTTGTTGTTTACGTTTCATGCGTTCAGGTAAAACCGCGGTTCTATTGTTCTGTCGGATCTCATTGTTTGTTGTTATTGATGGTGTTAATGTTTGTTATTTATTGTTGTTTGTTGTTTTTGATGATGGTGTTTATGTTTGTTGTTCATTGTTGTTTGTTGTTAATGTTTGTTGTTTATTGTTGTTTGATGTTAATGTTTGTTGTTTATTGTTGTTGTTGTTGTTGTTTACGTTTCATGCGTTCAGGTAAAACCGCGGTTCTATTGTTCTGTCGGATCTCATTGTTTGTTGTTATTGATGGTGTTAATGTTTGTTATTTATTGTTGTTTGTTGTTTTTGATGATGGTGTTTATGTTTGTTGTTCATTGTTGTTTGTTGTTAATGTTTGTTGTTTATTGTTGTTTGATGTTAATGTTTGTTGTTTATTGTTGTTGTTGTTGTTGTTTTTTACGTTTCATGCGTTCAGGTAAAACCGCGGTTCTATTGTTCTGTCGGATCTCATTGTTTGGAGGCGGCGGCTGCGCCACAGGGTGCGCTCCTCTCCTAAAAGCTTCTGTGTGATTGTGTAAGTGCAGCCATGCTAAACTGATTGATGGTTCTTGGCGGGACGTTCCAGACGCGCCCGCGCTGTTCCGCCGCTCCGCCGCGCCGCTTCAGCCACTCTGGGCTAAATTGAACAGGTTGGGATGGATTGAATGAAGCGGGAGAAGGTAGGGACGGGGGAGCGGCGCCTCCTGCCAGGCCGGCGGTGGATCTGCTGCAGGCCGTAAATCTTCCTCACCGCCGACGAGACAATTAATGAGTCCTGAGGGACGAGGAGAAGATGAGGAGAAGTGCTGAGGAGGAACATGTGTCACGTCTCACATCCCCAAAGTGCTTCTGATATCTCAGCAATAATGGAATCAGAACCTCACATCCAGAGCTGCAGATCAAACACCGGCGTGAGGAAACAAACACCAACAACCTACAACCAAATACCTCAGCAGATCAAACACCGGCGCTCAGAAACAAACACCAGGAACCTACAAGCAAACACCTCAACAGATCAAACACCGGCGCTTAGAAACAAACACCAGGAACCTACAACCAAATACCTCAGTAGATCAAACACCGGCGCTCAGAAACAAACACCAGGAACCTACAACCAAACACCTCAGCAGATTAAACACAGTCGCTCAGAAACAAACAACAGCAACCTACAACCAAACACCTTAAAAGATCAAACACCAGTGCTCAGAAACAAACACCAGCAACATACAACCAAACACCTCAGCATATCAAACACTGGCGCTCAGAAACAAACACCAGCAACCTACAACCAAACACCTTAAAATATCAAACACCGGAACTCAGAAACAAACACCAGCAACCTACAACCAAACACCTCAGCAGATCAAACACTGGCGCTCAGAAACAAACACCAGGAACCTACAACCAAACACCTCAACAGATCAAACACCGGCACTTAGAAACAAACACCAGGAACCTACAACCAAACACCTTAAAAGATCAAACACCAGTGCTCAGAAACAAACACCAGCAACCTACAACCAAACACCTCAGCAGATTAAACACCGTCGCTCAGAAACAAACACCAGCAACATACAACCAAACACCTCAACAGATCAAACACCGCCGCTCAGAAACAAACACCAGCAACCTACAACCAAACACCTTAAAATATCAAACACCGGCGCTCAGAAACAAACACCAGCAACCTACAACCAAACACCTCAGCAGATCAAACACTGGCGCTCAGAAACAAACACCAGCAACCTACAACCAAACACCTTAAAATATCAAACACCGGAACTCAGAAACAAACACCAGCAACCTACAACCAAACACCTTAAAAGATCAAACACCGCCACTCAGAAACAAACACAAGCAACTGAGGAATCTACAACCAAACAGAGCAGATCAGAACCTCTAACTAAACACCTCAACAGATCAAACAGTGATGCTCAGAAACAAACACCAGCAACTCGAGAACCTCCAACCAAACAGAGCAGATCAGGGTCAGAACCTACAACCAAACATCTCAGCAGATCAAATGTTGATGTACAGACACAAACACTAGCAACTGAGGAATCTACAACCAAACACCTCTGCATATTTCAAACAATATTGGGACACGTGTCCCTAAAAAAGACATTGTCTAACTAGCAGAGCATGTTGATCTAACGTCCCCCCCTAAGGAGGACACGCTGGATTTAGAACTTTATGTTAGTAACATTAGGGAAGGTCCTTTTCCTCTTTGGCCTGGACAACATGATTGGACCATTATTTCCTAAAACAATTTAAAAGCTGGACTGGTCAGGATCACAGCTCACGTTTCCTCTCTGCATCAGTTCGTCTCAGATGAGTTTGAGCTCTGAGACTCGGTGGCGTTTCTGGATGTTGTTGATATTCTGGAGGCTGAACTTGTGATTGTAGATGCAGTGATGAACCGTGTTCACTGATCAGGGTTTTCTGAAGCGCTCCAGACTCCAGAGTCATTACAGAAGCAGGTCGGGTTTTACATTTGCAGATCCAAAGCGACCTACAGTTAATACATTTCAAGAAATTCAGGGGCCCAACAGTAGTGCCATTGCAGTGGTGAGACTTGAACTGGCAACCTTCCGATTTCTAGTCCAGCACCTTAAGTACTATGCTACCACTGTTCCAGATCACGATCATTCAGTTCTATTTTTCTGCCTTGTCCTTAACACTCTGAGATTCTTCTGCATCTTTCAATAATGTTTTGGACTGAAGATGATGAATACAGAACGTTGCTTTTAAACTCTTTTTGCCCATGAATGTTTTATTTGTGCTCCTGTTATAGCAGATCATGGAGCTTCACCTGGAATCGAACCCGAGCCGAACTCCACTCAGATCATCATTTATTCTGCAGCAGCACAGAGGATTAATTATTCATCCTGATATTTGACAGACTCTCGGTTTGTTTATTAGAGTATAAAATATTTTACACAGTTCTGCTCAACGTGACTGACACGCTTAATTATTTAGGATTAAAAAACAACATTATTTTCAAAAGTAAGTGGACGTGTAACTTTATCGTTTAAAGCAGAACTGTAGTGCAGGATGAGGTAGGGGTGACAGACGACCTTCTCTAAAATTTTGCTCCACAAGCTCTGAATGTTCTTGTAGCATCTCTGAGCTTCTTGATCGTGTCTGCTGGGAGTTTCTCTACTGTGATTCTCTCCAGATCTGGAATGTTGGCAGGTTCTTTTTCTCAGTAGCAGATTTTAACTCTCTAAATATTTTCGGTTGGACTGAGATCTCGGCTCATACCTCGTTTTTATATTTTTGGATGCGTGCTTTGGGTCGTTCTTCTGCTGCAGGATCCACAGTATTCCAGTAGAACTTAGCTTTATCACACATTTGGCTCTTACGTAAATGCTCTGATGATTTTCTGATTTGTTGTTGCTGTAACACACTCAGTGCCTCCAATCCCAGAGGCAGCAAAGCAGCCCCAAAACAGTATGGGTCCTCCAGCATGTCTCACTGTAGGCAGGGTACACGTTTCTCTTTGGGTTTTATTTCATGGTTTATGAACATAAGGCTGGTTGGAGCTGCTGAGGAGCTCCGGTGTGGTTTTATCTGACTGTGGAACATTTTTCCAGAAGGATTTTGGCAAAATTCAGTTGCTCTTTTTTATCTCTTATTTTTAAGCACCGTGTTCCTCCTGTGCCTTCACTCACAGAGTCCCGTTCTGTTCTGTTTAGTGTTTGGTGTGGGGTACGAGGTGAACCCATCACTCCAGACGTCTCCAGCTCAGCCTGAAGGTCTTTAGATGTTGTACGTACTTTCTTTGCCACATTTCCTCTTTTCACTGTTGACTGTTCCATGAGAACCAAACTTCTTCAGATCATTTGGAACTGGTGAAGCTGGGATACCTGAAGGTCGTTGCAGAACGGCTTGTTCTTGGTGATGTTAGAATCTCTGCTCTGCTCAGACAGCTCTCATCCTTACCATTGTAAAGAAGGAACAGGGAATAAAACCGGCCTTAATTAATCATTAATAATTAAAGTCACATGATCACTGACAGGGTGGCGACAGGTGAATCTAATATCTACTGAATTAGATGTGAGTCTAATTTTGTCTTTCATTTCAAACTGAACACGGGGAGTCATTAATCGTCACCTAAACATTTCTATTCTGTCTCCTTTATTTATTTATTTATTTATTTATTTATTTATTTATTTATTTATTTATTTATTTATCCATTTTATTAATTAATTTATTTATTTATTTATTCATATATTTATTTTATTCATCTATTCATATATTTATCTATTTATTTATTTATTTATTTATTTTTCGGATCAAACATATAATTTTATAAATTCAAGCAGTTTCAGTAAACACTTTAATAATTCAGGAAATATTTTACATGCTGTCTCTTTTATTCAGGACCAATAATCTTCACCTCACCTGTATATAAAATATATAATTATATACAACATGTAATTATGTATAATTATTTATATACCTGCACGGTGTGTTTACTTGTCCTGACTCTCGGAGAGATGAAGCGTCCGTTATGTTCAGGGTAACGAGATCTTTTGGACCCGGATGTTTGGATCTGTTCAGGTTTGGTGTGTTGCTGATAAATTACTGGTTTCATTTCTATTTCTTCCTCAATCTAAAAATAAATCGGATCACTTTCACGTTCAAACAAACCCAAAACAAACCAGAGTGTGAACGAGAAGCGTCTTTAAATACGTGGTGGAACCTAAAGGAACAAGAACAGGTCATAAGTTCTGGAAGCAGAAGAAGCAAGAACGGGTTAATAACAAGTTTTATGGATAAAGAGTTTGTAGGATGAGGAGAAATAATGAGGAGAAGAACGAGACGTTTATGAGATGAAGAAGCTGGTGAGGGGAATTGGATGAGAAAAAATGGCATAATGAAATGGGCAAGAATAAATAGGGACAGGTAGTGATGGGAAAGTGGACGAGAAGGAACCCGTTAGTTCTGGTTCTTTTGTCACAAGTAGGAACCCCTTGGACAGGGAGCCAACCCAAGAGCCAGCTGATGGGGTGGTGTAATAGATCATCTGAGATGACGTGAAGAGGAGAGACGTGGTAACAGATTCAGAAATAAACGAGAGAGAAGTTGATAAGGATGAAGCGGTGTGGAAGATGAGAAGATGATGAAGGTCCAGCTCCTCTACCTCAGTCCCACTGATTGAGATTTATCAGGGAGGAGACGGCAGGTGGAAGTGAGTGGACGGAAGCGGGCGAGGAGGTAATTGTGTTTGAAGGATGTTGATAAGCAGACGTGAGACGTGGGCGAGAGGAACCGGGCGAAGATCTGCTCCCTGAGTTCTGCTGGAGAACTTTCTCCTGAGCTTTAGTTTTAATCAATCACTCCGGCCACCCAAATGAAAAAAGGGCATCCGAGCATGACCGAGCCGTGGCCGCCGTGTGTGTGTGTGTGTGTGTGTGTGTGTGTGATTGGGGTGGCACTAATGTCCATTTCCTGCTGTGATTCTGTGTTCCTGGTTTCCATTTCAGTCTCTGGGAGTGGAGACGATGTCGTGCTATCGATCTGCAGCCGCCACTGAAAGATTTGTTTCACTTGGCCGAGTTCAGGCCGCTGCATTAATCGTGTGTGTGTGTGTGTGTGTCTGTGTGTGTGTGTGTGTGTGTGTGTGTGTGTGTGTGTGTGTGTATATGAGCACTACAAGCTGGTAATGAGTGAAATATGAATGAGCTTTTGTTGGTGTTGGTGTAGCTGGACGACTGGAGCACGGTTGTTCATTCTCCTGACGGTGTGTTTGGCTCTGCTGAAGGATGCAGGATCGATACCCTCTGACAGGAGCGGCTGGGTTTGCGGCCCCTCTATTACTGACAGGCTCTTTTGTACGAGGGTATTAAACACCGCTCTGTCTGCCGAGCCCAGGCCGCGTGTGTCAGACCGACCGAGTTTATTTATCCGGTCATTGTTAGTAAGGGCTTCATCCCAGCCTGGTCAGGGAGGAGGTGGGTTCCAGGCCTTACTGCAGCTCAAGGTTTAGGCGGGAATAAACCCAAAAGAAGGGTCTTAATATAACTGGAGATATATTATTGTTATTATTATTATTATTATTATTATTATTATTATTATTATTAATTATTATTATTATTATTTTTTATTTTTTTTTATTTGTTTTATTTTTTATTATTATTATTATTATTACTTTATTATTTTATTATTATTATTATTATTATTATTATTATTATCATTATTATTATTATTATTATTATATGTAATAATTATCACATTTCTTAATTGCTTTACTTCCATTACAACATTAGAGTAACTGTGAAGTGTGATGGTGGTAGTAGTGGGATTTTATGGACTCAGAAAGAACAAATAAATAAACTCCACTATCTGTTAGAAAAGCGGATCGTTGGATCATCATTGTTCCGTGAGCTGAAGATGAGGATGAACGGGGTTAGAAATAATCCAGAAAGATTATTCCTGTTGTGGTGCCAGAGATCCTCAGACGCTTCTCTGGATCTCATGGTTTGGTGTGGTCCTGATGGACCCTGGTGTGCTTTTCAGAACCGTGTCCAGTTATCTCAGATTGCAGCAGGTGGATTTACATCACAATGATGGTTAAAGTGAACAGGAAGCAGCAGAGCGTCTCAGTTCAGGGTGTGAATACTTTAGTGAAGATCAGATTTGATGCAGCACTATATCAGACGGAGCTCCTCCTCTCAGGAGTGTAACCGTGTGGACGTGAGCGGATCGTCTGAGTTGAAGGACTCATGAGAACTTTGTGAAGATCAGACGTCGGCGTCAGACTGAAGAACGAACCTCAGCACTGTTCCCCTCAGCAGGGGGGCGAGAGGGGTACGGCCGAGCGCCTCTAACCCTCCGGAGAGGCGCCAGACGAGCGCTGAGAGACGCACAGAGACGCACAGAGATGCACAGCTGTGTTTACACGCCGTCTAATAACGCGTGAATAATCAGGAGGAGACGATCAGAGACAAACACACAGCGTCCAGGTTTAACATCTGATTCCTTCTGTACACACATACACACACACACCATCACTAACACACACACACCACTAACACACACACACCACTAACACACACACACATCACTAACACACACACACCACTAACACACACACACCACTAACACACACACACATCACTAACACACAGCGTCCAGGTTTAACATCTGATTCCTTCTGTACACACATACACACACACACCATCAATAACACACACACACCACTAACACACACACACCACTAACACACACACACACACACACACACACACACACACCACTAACACACATACCACTAACACACACACACACACACACACATCACTAACACACAGCGTCCAGGTTTAACATCTGATTCCTTCTGTACACACATACACACACACACCATCACTAACACACACACACCACTAACACACACACCACTAACACACACACACACACACACACCACTAACAAACAAACACACACCACTAACACACACACACATCACTAACACACACACACACACACCACTAACACACACACATCACTAACACACACACACACATCACTAACACACACACCACTAACACACACACACACACACACACATCACTAACACACACACCACTAACACACACACCACTAACACACACACACACACACACACACACACCACTAACAAACACACACACATCACTAACACACACACACATCACTAACACACACACACACACCACTAACAAACACACACACATCACTAACACACACACACACACATCACTAACTCACACACCACTAACACACACACACATCACTAACACACACACCACTAACACACATACACACACACATCACTAACACACACACCACTAACACACACACACACACACACATCACTAACACACACACACACATCACTAACACACACACCACTAACACACACACACACACATCACTAACACACACACCACTAACACACACACACACACACACACACACACACACATCACTAACACACACACCACTAACACACACACACACATCACTAACACACACACCACTAACACACACACACACACACACACACACACATCACTAACACACACACCACTAACACACATACACACACACACACATCACTAACACACACACCACTAACACACATACACACACACATCACTAACACACACACCACTAACACACACACACACACACATCACTAACACACACACACACATCACTAACACACACACCACTAACACACATACACACACACATCACTAACACTAACACACACACATCACTAACACACACACACACACATCACTAACACACACACCACTAACACACACACACACACACATCACTAACACACACACCACTAACACACACACACACACACACATCACTAACACACACACCACTAACACACACACACACACATCACTAACACACACACCACTAACACACACACACACACACACACATCACTAACACACACACCACTAACACACACTCACACATCACTAACACACACACCACTAACAAACACACACACATCACTAACACACACACACATCACTAACACACACACACACACACACACACATCACTAACACACACACACACACACACCATCACTAACACACACACACACACACACATCACTAACACACACACACACACCATCACTAACACACACACACACATCACTAACACACACACCACTAACACACACACACACACATCACTAACACACACACATCACTAACACACACACACACACATCACTAACACACACACACACACACACACACATCACTAACACACACACACACACACCATCACTAACACACACACACACATCACTAACACACACACACACACACACACACCATCACTAACACACACACACACACACACACATCACTAACACACACACACACACACATCACTAACACACACACACACATCACTAACACACACATCACTAACACACACACACCATCACTAACACACACACACACACACACATCACTAACACACACACCACTAACAAACACACACACACACACACACATCACTAACACACACACACACACACCATCACTAACACACACACACACACATCACTAACACACACACACACATCACTAACACACACACACCATCACACACACACACACATCACTAACACACACACACACACCATCACTAACACACACACACACACATCACTAACACACACACACACACACACCATCACTAACACACACACACACACACACACATCACTAACACACACACACACACATCACTAACACACACACACACATCACTAACACACACATCACTAACACACACACACACCATCACTAACACACACACACCATCACTAACACACACACACACACACACATCACTAACACACACACCACTAACAAACACACACACACACACACACCATCACTAACACACACACACACACACACACCATCACTAACACACACACCATCACTAACACACACACACCATCACTAACACACACACAAACACACCATCACTAACACACACACACACACACACACCATCACTAACACACACACACACACATCACTAACACACACACACACACATCACTAACACACACACACACACACACACACACACCATCACTAACACACACACCATTAACACACACACACACACATCACTAACACACACACACATCAATAACACACACACACACATCACTAACACACACACACACATCACTAACACACACACACACCATCACTAACACACACACACACACATCACTAACACACACACACACACACCATCACTAACACACACACACACACACACCATCAACGTCACTAATACACACAACGTCACTAACACACACACACGTCACTAACACACACACACAACGTCACTAACACACACACACACACACACACATGTCACTAACACACACACACAACGTCACTAACACACACACACACACACACATGTCACTAACACACACACACACACACATGTCACTAACACACACACACAACGTCACTAACACACACACACAACGTCACTAACACACACACACACACACATGTCACTAACACACACACACAACGTCACTAACACACACACACTCACCGTCACTAACACACACACACACACACACCATCACTAATCATCTCACATCAGAGCATCAAAATCATCTCACTGTGGCTCCTGAACTCACTACTGAGCTCCAGAGATACAGTGTATCACAAAAGTGAGTACACCCCTCACATTTCTGCAAATATTTCATTATAACTTTTCATGGGACAACACTATAGACATGAAACTTGGATATAACTTAGAGTAGTCAGTGTACAGCTTGTATAGCAGTGTAGATTTACTGTCTTCTGAAAATAACTCAACACACAGCCATTAATGTCTAAATAGCTGCAACATAAGTGAGTACACCCCACAGTGAACATGTCCAAATTGTGCCCAAATGTGTCAATATTTTGTGTGACCACCATTATTATCCAGCACTGCCTTAACCCTCCTGGGCATGGAATTCACCAGAGCTGCACAGGTCGCTACTGGAATCCTCTTCCACTCCTCCATGATGACATCACGGAGCTGGTGGATGTTAGACACCTTGAACTCCTCCACCTTCCACTTGAGGATGCGCCACAGGTGCTCAATTGGGTTTAGTCCATCACCTTTACCTTCAGCTTCCTCAGCAAGGCAGTTGTCATTTTGGAGGTTGTGTTTGGGGTCGTTATCCTGTTGGAAAACTGCCATGAGGCCCAGTTTTTGAAGGGAGGGGATCATGCTCTGTTTCAGAATGTCACAGTACATGTTGGAATTCATGTTTCCCTCAATGAACTGCAGCTCCCCAGTGCCAGCAACACTCATGCAGCCCAAGACCATGATGCTACCACCACCATGCTTGACTGTAGGCAAGATATAGTTGTCTCGGTACTTCTCACCAGGGCGCCGCCACACATGCTGGACACCATCTGAGCCAAACGAGTTTATCTTGGTCTCGTCAGACCACAGGGCATTCCAGTAATCCATGTTCTTGGACTGCTTGTCTTCAGCAAACTGTTTGCGGGCTTTCTTGTGCGTCAGCTTCCTTCTGGGATGACGACCATGCAGACCGAGTTGATGCAGTGTGCGGCGTATGGTCTGAGCACTGACAGGCTGACCTCCCACGTCTTCAACCTCTGCAGCAATGCTGGCAGCACTCATGTGTCTATTTTTTAAAGCCAACCTCTGGATATGACGCCGAACACGTGGACTCGACTTCTTTGGTCGACCCTGGCGAAGCCTGTTCCGAGTGGAACCTGTCCTGGAAAACCGCTGTATGACCTTGGCCACCATGCTGTAGCTCAGTTTCAGGGTGTTAGCAATCTTCTTATAGCCCAGGCCATCTTTGTGGAGAGCAACAATTCTATTTCTCACATCCTCAGAGAGTTCTTTGCCATGAGGTGCCATGTTGAATATCCAGTGGCCAGTATGAGAGAATTGTACCCAAAACACCAAATTTAACAGCCCTGCTCCCCATTTACACCTGGGACCTTGACACATGACACCAGGGAGGGACAACGACACATTTGGGCACAATTTGGACATGTTCACTGTGGGGTGTACTCACTTATGTTGCAGCTATTTAGACATTAATGGCTGTGTGTTGAGTTATTTTCAGAAGACAGTAAATCTACACTGCTATACAAGCTGTACACTGACTACTCTAAGTTATATCCAAGTTTCATGTCTATAGTGTTGTCCCATGAAAAGATATAATGAAATATTTGCAGAAATGTGAGGGGTGTACTCACTTTTGTGATACACTGTATATCTTTATCTTCATGTGATATAGTTCATTTGATTAAAGACATTGTGGTTTTGCTCCTTTAATTGTTAACTCTGTATAATAATGATCACAGTTCTTATTTGCTCATCTGCTCCAGGTACCAAGTGTTTGTTCTTTACACCAGTGTTAGATCAGAAGAGCTGCTCAGGGTTTGTTTATGGAGAACTGGGAGCGTCTCTGTGGGTTCCATTGTTCCAGTTAGAGTTTAATGGTCCTGTTGTGAGGACTCTGGAGCGGTGATGAATGGGATGAATGGGGACTCTGACACTGTGATGAATGGGATGAATGGGGACTCTGGACGGGGTGATCAGAGGGGAGTTACAGGTCAGCGCTGTGCTGGATGATCAGGATAAAAATAGCTGCTGAGATGAAGATGAATCCTCATTACGGCCGGAGTTTCTCACGGTTGCATCATGAGTTAACGACTGGAAAATAAACACACACAAACTGGAAGCGCAGGACCAGTAAGAGCTGATGGTTCCATTCTGAGGGAACTGGTGGTGCTGGGTCTGTGTTCTGTAAATGATGGAATATAAACGTCTCTTATAAACTCCAGATACTTCAGTAAATCCTGAGATCTGATTCAAATACACAAATAAAATTACTACATTATTTTACCTGAATCAGAACTGCAGAATTAACTTTACTGATCGTTCAGTCATAATTAGGATTGTAACGTCATGTTTTACACTTTGGTTCCATTCATGACAGGAACAGTAGTTACTCATTACACAAGATTCATCAGTTCACAAGTTTAATATCCAACACACTCATGGACAATTTAGTGTCTCCAGTTCACCTCACTTGCACGTCTTTGTACTGTGGGAGGAAACCGGAGCACCCGGAGTAAACCCACACAGACACGGGGAGAACATGCAAACTCCACACAGAAAGGACCCGGACCGCCCCACCTGGGGATCGAACCCCCATCTTGCTGTGAGGCGACAGTGCTACCCACTGAGCCACCGTGCTGCCCCTAAGTTCAGTCATAACACACTCGTACTAACCCCATAAACACATTTTATTAATTAATAACGTTTTATTACAAGTAAGATAAAAACATTAAAATAAATATATAAATGAATAAGCCAGTGGTTCTGTCAGTGTTCTCTCAGTCCCGTTAGATGATGTTAGATCCCGTTAGATTCCGTTAGATGATGTTAGATCCCGTTAGATGATGTTAGATCCCGTTAGATCCCGTTAGATGATGTTAGATCCCGTTAGCTCCCGTTAGATGATGTTAGATCCCGTTAGATGATGTTAGATCCCGTTAGATGATGTTAGATCCTGTTAGATGATGTTCGATGATGTTAGATCCCATTAGATGATGTTAGATGATGTTAGATCCCGTTAGATGATGTTAGATCCCGTTAGATGATGTTAGATCCTGTTAGATGATGTTCGATGATGTTAGATCCCATTAGATGATGTTAGATGATGTTAGATCCCGTTAGATGATGTTAGATCCCGTTAGATGATGTTAGATCCTGTTAGATGATGTTAGATGATGTTAGATCCCATTAGATGATGTTAGATGATGTTAGATCCCGTTAGATGATGTTAGATCCCGTTAGATGATGTTAGATCCCGTTAGATGATGTTAGATCCTGTTAGATGATGTTAGATCCCGTTAGATGATGTTAGATCCCGTTAGATGATGTTAGATGATGTTAGATCCCGTTAGATGATGTTAGATCCCGTTAGATGATGTTAGATCCCGTTAGATGATGTTAGATGATGTTAGATGATGTTAGATCCCGTTAGATGATGTTAGATCCCGTTAGATGATGTTAGATGATGTTAGATCCCGTTAGATGATGTTAGATCCCGTTAGATGATGTTAGATCCCGTTAGATGATGTTAGATCCCGTTAGATGATGTTAGATGATGTTAGATCCCGTTAGATGATGTTAGATCCCGTTAGATAATGTTAGATGATGTTAGATCCCGTTAGATGATGTTAGATCCCGTTAGATGATGTTAGATGATGTTAGATGATGTTAGATCCCGTTAGATAATGTTAGATGATGTTAGATCCCGTTAGATGATGTTAGATCCCGTTAGATGATGTTAGATCCCGTTAGATGATGTTAGATGATGTTAGATCCCGTTAGATGATGTTAGATGATGTTAGATCCCGTTAGATAATGTTAGATGATGTTAGATCCCGTTAGATGATGTTAGATCCCGTTAGATGATGTTAGATCCCGTTAGATGATGTTAGATGATGTTAGATCCCATTAGATGATGTTAGATGATGTTAGATCCCGTTAGATGATGTTAGATCCTGTTAGATGATGTTAGATCCCGTTAGATGATGTTAGATGATGCTAGATGATGTTAGATCCCGTTAGATGATGTTAGATCCCGTTAGATGATGTTAGATGATGTTAGATCCCATTAGATAATGTTAGATCCCGTTAGATGATGTTAGATCCCGTTAGATGATGTTAGATCCCGTTAGATGATGTTAGATGATGTTAGATCCCGTTAGATGATGTTAGATGATGTTAGATCCCGTTAGATGATGTTAGATCCCGTTAGATGATGTTAGATGATGTTAGATCCCGTAAGATGATGTTAGATCCCGTTAGATGATGTTAGATGATGTTAGATCACGTTAGATGATGTTAGATCCCGTTAGATGATATTAGATCCCGTTAGATCCCGTTAGATGATGTTAGATCCCGTTAGATCCCGTTAGATGATGTTAGATCCCGTTAGATGATGTTAGATCCCGTTAGATAATGTTAGATCCCGTTAGATGATGTTAGATCCCGTTAGATCCCGTTAGATGATGTTACATTTACATTTACATTTTAGGCATTTAGCAGACGCCTTTATCCAAAGCGACTTACATTACAGTTACAGTCTGAGCAACTGAGGGTTAAGGGCCTTGCTCAAGTGCCCAACAGCAGCAACCTAGCAGTGGTGGGGCTTGAACCAGCAACCTTTGGATTACCAGTCCTGTGCCTTAACCACTAGGCTACGGCTATGTTAGATTCCGTTTGATGATGTTAGATCCCGTTAGATAATGTTAGATCCCGTTAGATGATGTTAGATCCCGTTAGATCCCGTTAGATGATGTTAGATCCCGTTAGATGATGTTAGATCCCGTTAGATAATGTTAGATCCCGTTAGATTATGTTAGATCTTGTTAGATGATGTTAGATCCCGTTAGATGATGTTAGATCCCGTTAGATGATGTTAGATGATGTTAGATCCCGTTAGATGATGTTAAATCCCGTTAGATGATGTTAGATCCCGTTAGATCCCGTTAGATCCCGTTAGATGATGTTAGATCCCGTTAGATGATGTTAGATCCCGTTAGATAATGTTAGATCCCGTTAGATGATGTTAGATGTTGTTAGATGATGTTAGATCCCGTTAGATGATGTTAGATCCCGTTAGATGATGTTAGATGATGTTAGATCCCGTTAGATGATGTTAGATCCCGTTAGATGACGTTAGATCCTGTTAGATGATGTTAGATGATGTTAGATCCCATTAGATGATGTTAGATGATGTTAGATCCCGTTAGATCCCGTTAGATCCCGTTAGATGATGTTAGATCCCGTTAGATGATGTTAGATCCCGTTAGATAATGTTAGATCCCGTTAGATGATGTTAGATGTTGTTAGATGATGTTAGATCCCGTTAGATGATGTTAGATCCCGTTAGATGATGTTAGATGATGTTAGATCCCGTTAGATGATGTTAGATCCTGTTAGATGATGTTAGATCCCATTAGATGATGTTAGATCCCGTTAGACGTTCTGCTGCTCTCGTTACAGCTCGTTATTCTTTTATTTCATTATTTAATAACTTAATGAGTTTAAAATCGTTCTCACTGTGTCGTTATACAAACACCATACGGACAAAAGTATCGGGACGCCTCGACTAATGACTGAATTCATGTGTCACTAACAGCTGTAATAGATCAATCATATGAAGGAAATTATGTGCTTCCGACTGTGCAGCAACAGTTTAGGGAAGGTTCTTTCCTGTGGTATATAATATTACATACACACAGACAACTCGAGTCTTGGATTCGGGTCTCGGTGGTGCCGGTCAGGTGTCTCTTGAGAGTTGTAGGCAGTTGTAGCCTAGTGGTTAAGGGTTAGGGTTAGGGTTAGGGTTAGGGTTAGGGTTGGGGTATCACTGCCAAGTTGATACTGTTGGGCTCTTGAGCAAGGCCCTTGAACCTCAATTGCTCAGCCTGTATAATGTAAGTTTTTTGGGGTAAAAGCGTTTACTAAATGTCAATAATGTAAATATCTCTAGAGCACCATGCAACCAGCAGAGGGCGCTAAAGTGCACAGGGGAAATAAACTAAACTAAATAAATAAATAAACCCTGGATAAATAAAAAAATATATCAATTCAATAAATAAAAATAAATAAATAACAATAAATATATATTATCAATTAATCAATCAACAGGGTGAGGTGAGACGGGGTGAGGTGAGACGGGTTGAGATGAGACGGGGTGAGGTGATACGTGGTGAGGTGCGACTGGGTGAGACATGATAAAGTGAGATAAGATAAGGTGAGGTGAGATGGGGTGAGATGAGACGGGGCAAGGTGATATGTGGTGAGGTGCGACTGGGTGAGGTGAGACCGGGTGAGGTGAGACGGAGTGAGGTGAGACCGAGCGAGGTGAGATGGGGTAAGGTGAGACCGGATGAGGTGATACGTGGTAAGACAAGACGAGGTGTCACCGGGTGAGGTGAGACAGGGTGAGACAAGACCGAGTGAGGTAAGACCGGTGAGATGAGACGGGTTGAGGTGAGACTGGGTGATGTGAGACCGGGTGAGGTAAGAATGGGTGAGGTGAGACTGGGTGAGACGAGACCGAGTAAGAAGAGACATGGTGAGATGAGACGGGGTGAGGTGAAACTGGGTGAGGTGAGACATGGTGAGATGAGACATGGTAAGGTAAGACGTGGTGAAGTGAGATGGGGTGAGGTGAAACCAGGTGAGGTAAGATGGGGTGAGGTGAGACTGGGTGAGGTGAGACATGGTGAGATGAGACGTGGTGAAGTGAGATGGAATGAGGTGAGACGTGGTGAGATGAGACGTGGTGAAGTGAGATGAGACAGGGTGAAGTGAGATGAGGTGAGGTGAGACCGGGTGAGATCAGACGTGGGGAAGTGAGATGGAATGAGGTGAGAGGTGGTGAGATAAGACGGGGTAAGGTGAGACATGATGAAGTGAGATAAGACGGGGTGAGGTGAGACTGGGTGAGATGAGACATGGTGAGGTGAGACATGGTGAGGTGAGACGTGTTGAGGTGAGACAGAGTGAGGACGTTCCGCTCTGTAACCTGGTTCATTCCACACTTTTATAGCTCGTCTGTGTTAAAGCTCGAGCCTTGAGGGACTCCTCCTCGGGGAACGAGGCGCTAATTAATTTCTGAGGCTCTTATGAACGGATATTAAAACGCTCGGAGTCTTGGAGGATTCGGTTTGGTTTTAGGATCAGAGTCCCGGAGCTCAGACGTTCAAAACACAACACAGACCAATCAGATCATACATGAGAAGGACATCAGGGATCTTCTACACATCTCATCAGTTCAGGGTCTCTTAAACACACCCAACTAAATTCACATTCCCTAAACTGTTGGTCTTACCAGAACACCCACACCATTGTTCATCCTCCATCATATTTCACAGCTGGTGCTGTGCATGAACAGAACAAAATTGATCAATCCAGATTTTTTCACAGCTTCAGAGTCCATCTGTAGTGTGATTTACCAGAGTGTCTCAGAGTTTCTCAAAGTTTCTTGAAGGTTATTAAAGTTTCTCAGAGTTTCTCAAAGTTTCTCAGGATTAGACCTGAACTTGGTTTTAGGATCAGAGTCCCGGAGCTTGGAAAGAGATGTTCAAAACACAACACACACCAATGAGATAAAACATGAGAAGAACATCAGGGATCTTCTACAGATCTCATCAGTTCAGGGTTTGTTAAACACACCCAACATTTGCTTTAAATATCACATAACCTTATTAATGAATGGCATTCCCTAAACTATTGGTCTTACCAGAACACCCACACAATCGTTTACGGAAGTAACACAATTTATCAATCCAGATTTTTTTTTTACAGCTCCAGAGTCCATCTGTAGTGTGATTTACACCAGAGTTTCTCAGAGTTTCTTACCTTTACATTTTAGGCATTTAGCAGACGCCTTTCATCCAAAGCGACTTACATTACAGTTACAGGATACAGTCTGAGCAACTGAGGGTTAAGGGCCTTGCTCAAGGGCCCAACAGCAGCTTGAACCAACAACCTTTGGATTACTAGTCCTGTGCCTTAGCCACTAGGCTACGGCTTGCCCTAGCCTTCTTTTCTGTTTCTTGAAGGTTCTTAAAGTTTCTTGGAGTGTCTCAGAGTTTCTTAGAGTTTTTCAGTGTTTCTCAGAGTGTCTCAGGGTTTCTTGAAGGTTCTTAAAGTTTATCAGGGCTTCTCAAAGTTTGTTAAAGTTTCTTAGGTTGTCTCAGAGTGTCTCAGAGTTTCTCAGATTGTCCTTTTTTCAGCACACCTGGTTCTTCATGAGCCGAATCAGGTAAATTTCAGATCTAAGTAACCTGTGAAGCTCCTGATGAAGTCCTTGTGCTGTTGTTGCTTCCAGAAGCAGTTTTGAACCCTGTAGTTAATGCAGTAAACAAGTATGAAGCTTTATTTTACTGTACTACATGTCTCTGTGTTGTGTTTTGTGAGTTTGTGTGGCTTCATGACTGAGCCGTTGTTGCTTCTGGATGTTTCCAGCATGAAGAAGATCTATACAGGCAGAATTCTGAGGAAGCTGATCCTCTCAGAGCTGAAGCAGTTTTAGCGCCGGTGTTTTTGTGCACCTGTTAGAGGAGCGAGTGGAGAAACCATCTGAATTCCCTGATTAGATGTAATGAGATGTTTACATGTGGACGTTCTCCTCGTCTCATCCTCTGAGCTATAAATCAGCACTTATTTCTGCTCGGCCCCGACTCGCTCCTCAAAGCTTCGAGAGTCCCTGATGTTCCTACAGGAAGCGAGAACAGAGCGATGAAGAGAAAGAGAAGTGGTGGAGAGACCCAGAGACTCCGGTGGAGAGAGAGAGGAACTTATTATCGGCGGCTCCCAGAAGCTCAGGCTGCCGTCTCGTCTCGTCTCAGTTTCAGTGTCTTTGAAATACGAGGCGATCCGACGCTTGTTAAAATCCTCCAGAGCTCCAGCAGGAACGTTAACAATGCTCCTCTCGCTCCGTTCCGGACATCTAACCACTAAAGTACAGTCAGGTCCGAGCTTCTGAGTCCACCGGCAAGCGGACGCTCTTATTTCATCACTTATCAAACGCAGCGTTCAGCCAAAACACGTCCAGATCTATTAAACACACGGCGGAGCTTCCTCCTGCAGCACAGACCAAGTCCAAATCAACAATCATGATGAAAAGCTACCAGAGAACCGCCAGGGCTGCTTCCTAATGAGACGTTACATCAGAAATAATGTGGAACAGAACTCTGAGTCGAACCATCAGACCCACATCAGCAGAAGATCTGCTCACCTATTAGGTTTGCTGATTGGTTGGTCAGTTGGTTAGCTGATTGGTTGGTTGGCTGGCTGGTTGGTTGGTTGGTTGGTTGGTGGGTGGGTTGGTCGGTTGGTTGGTCAGTTGGTTGTTGGGTTGGTCAGTTGGTTGGTTGGTGGGTTGATGGGTTGGTTGATTGGTGGGTTGTTGGTCAGTTGGTTGGTTGCTGGGTTGGTCAGTTGGTTGGTCGTTTGGTCAGTTGGTTGGCTGGTCGATTGGTGAGTTGGTTGGTTAGTTGTTAGTAGGTGTATTGGTGGGTCAGTTTGTCAGTTGGTTGGTCAGTTGGTTGGTTGGTTGTTTAGTTGGTGGGTCAATTGATTGGTTGGTTGGTTCGTCGTGAGTTGGTCGGTGGGTTGGTTGATCAGTTGCTTCCTAATGAGAAGCCACATCAGAAATGATGTGGAACAGAACTCTGAGTCGAGCCATCAGATAAGATAAGATAACACTTTATTGATCCCGAAGAAAATTGCTTTACTGCAATTTTCCTTCAGGCTCACATCAGCAGAAGATCTGCTCAGTTATTTTGTTTGTTGATTGTTTGCTGGGTTAACTGGTTGATTGATCGGTTGACAAATTGGTTAATGGGTTGGCTGGCTGGCTGGCTGGTTGGTTGATTAGTGATTGGTTGGTCGGTCAGTAGGTCGGTTGGTTGGTCGGTTGACGAATTGATTAATGGGTTGGTTGGTTGGTTAATGAATTGGTTCATGGGTTGGTTGGCTGGCTGGTTGGTTGATTGCTGGGTGGTAGGTCAATCATTGGGTTGACTGGTTGGTTGGTCGATTGTTGGGTTGATTGGTTGGTTAGTTGGTCGATCTTTGGGTCGATTGTTGGGTTGATTGGTTGATTAGTTGGTCGATCGTTTGGTTGATCAGAGAGTTGGTTGTTTGGTTGGTTGTGTTTGGAAAAGCTTTGGTTCAGGTTTCAAAAAAGTAAAGAACATACAAGAACTTTTGTCCCATGGTGCACTTTGGTTAATTTTCATTATCCCAGTTTTTGGCCCCAGAATCATCTCCACTGGATCAGGTGGTTCCACCAGTTCAAGGTTCAGAAACTGAGAAAACGAGGAGCTTCAGTATCAGCAGTAGATTTTCTGATCCATTAAAGCTTTTTTCTTTCTTCACCAGATGAACGTTAGATGATCGGTTTGGTTGGTTTGGGTTCTGGTTCAGGTTCAGGTTCTGGTTTCATTTCTCCTGCACTCTTTGGTTCCTGAGCGGTTTGTAAGCTGGTTGAGATAAGAACATGAAGGAGATGATGGAGACAGGAGATGTCAGGAGGATCTGAGCAGGAAGGAAGTCGGCGTGTTTGTGAGAATTTCTCATATCTGAGACGAGTGTCAAAACCCGCCGAGCCTCACTGCGGCGTCAGGAAAGCTCTCTCCTGATTGGCTGAGGCAGCGAAGACGGTGAGGAACGTCCTCACAAGAGTAAACAATGTACTGTATGTTCGTCTGCAAAAGTTTGTGCACCCCTGCTCCTGGAACAGTGGTCTCTCAGCCAAGGTCAATAAGAAAATCCAAACCAGATCAAATGTAATTACAGACGAACTGGCAAAAAGCAGAACTGCTAAAATATGGGTGGAACTGTCCACAGTCAAGCCAGCTTCACATCATCACAGGCTCAGATGCTCCTGCTTCTGTTCTTATATCTCTTGATCAGAGTTTCAGTCGAGCTTCAGGGTGTCGATTTTAAAACCTCTGAAGCTCGAGGTGATATGAAGCTTGCTTGATTATGGACGGTGTCACCAACGTTCCAGAAGCTTCTAATTCCTGATGAAATTTAGGGTACAGGGTGAAGGTCACAAAGCTTTATTTATACGGGCACAGAGAAGTCAGCCACTAGTTGATTACCAGCAGTGAGAAATTAGGAGGTCATGCCATCTACACCCACCATGTTAATCAGCATCGTTAATCAATCATCACCAAGTCTTTTGCTGTTTGTATATTTTCTTTTCATTAACCACTTTATCCTGGTCAGGGTCACAGTGGGTCCGGTTCCACCAGAATCACTAGACACAACGCAGGAATATTTCAGAATACTCTGGACAGGGCACCAGGTCATCACAGGGCTTTGACTAACAGACAGAGCCAAACACTCGGTCAGCCAACAGCACTGCTGGGATTCAAACCCAGATCTGGTAGGTTGTGGGTCAGTGTAATAGCCTGCTGCACCACCCACTCACCTACTTTTGGATGGAGAACGTTGTGCTTCCGTCAATCAGTGGCAGAAGTTCTGGAGGTGTTTAAACACTGCTGAATACTGTAGCTTTAGAGGTATTTAAAGACTCAGATGGAAATAACAATCTAAAGATTCAGTCAGAAGATTCTCTGAGGTTTCTTCAATCTAATAGCTTCTTGGAACTCAAGGAACAAGCTCCAGAAGCTCCAGAAATTCCAGAAACTCTAGAAGCTCCAGAAATTCCAGAAACTCCAGAAGCTTTAGAATCTTCAGAAGCTCCAGAAATTCCAACAGTTTCAGAATCTTCAGAAACTCCAGAAGTTCCAGAAACTCTAGAAGCTCTAGAATCTTCAGAAACTCCAGAAGTTCCAGAAACTCTAGTAACCCCAGAAACTCCAGAAGTTTCAGAAATTCCAAAAACTCCAGAAGCTTTAGAAGCTCTAGACAATCCAAAATCTCCAAAAAAACTTTGGAAGTTCTAGAAACTCCTGAAGCTTCAGAAACTCCTGAATTTTCAGAGGCTCCAGAAACTCTAGAAGCTTTAGAATCTTCAGAAGCTCCAGAAACACCAGAAACTCCAGAAGCTCTAGACAATCCAGAAACATCAGAATCTCCGGAAGCTCTGGAAGTTCCAGAAACTGCAGAAGATTTAGAACTCCAGAAACTCCAGAATCTTCAGAAGCTCCAGAATCTCCCGAAGCTCCAGAAACTCCAGAATCTTCAGAAGCTCCAGAAACTCCAAAAGTTCCAGAATCTTGTCATCATCCTTTCTGGAAATCGATTCAGTGGGTTTGTTGACTGATGGATGGTTGGTCGGAATAATCAAGCGCCCCGTCATTATTGACACTCAGTACAGACGGTGTTTGGAGACGATGTGATGTTTGTAGTGATGAGAACTTCATCTGTGGATTCACATTTACCACCTCTTTATCCTTTATCACAGTGAGTCCTGTTGCTACAGAATCACTGGGCGGGATGCAGTAAGACCCTGGTCAGGACGCCGATCCGTCACGGTGGCTCAGTGGGTCACACAGCGAGAAGATCCGAGCTTCATCATGTCATGAATGGAACCAAAGTGGAGAACATCACCTTCAAATCCTAATGAATAAATAATCACCCCGACCACACCCAGTCTTAGTCATAGCCAACAGCTTCCCAGAACCAGCTCTTATAGAGTCAATAATTAGAAGACAGGGCGTTGGTGCTGGATGTAGAAACGTGGTCTGAAGTTCAGGTGAAGTCAGGCTGGTTCCTCCGGACTGGAGCAGGAACCGTGGAGGTGAAACCTGAGCACTTTGGTTCCTCTCACGCTGGAGTTGTAAATAATCTGATCACAGCTTGTAGTTTTACTCCGTAACTCAATCAGCTGGACTTTAAGAAGCATTTGATCCAGCGGGGGTGTGTGGGGGGGTCAGGGCGGGCGAGGGGGGGTACGGGGGGGTAATGTGATGTTATTGCAGCTTGATGTGATTGAGAGGCTCTAACAGGGCAGACGAGAGCGCTTCAGTCCACGGTTCTGCCCTTTAACAGCGGGCAGAGAGACGGGCACGAAAAACGCCTATTGATTCAGTCTGAAGAGAATCAGAGAAACACTGGATCAGCTTTCAGAGTGTGTGTGTGTGTGTGTGTGTGTGTGTGTGTGTGTGTGTGTGTGTGTGTGTGTGAGGAGAGTAAATGCACTGTATCAAACTTCATTATGAACTTCACATTGCCAGAATCGGAACTCTGACTGATTCCTCCGCTCCATCACAGACAGAGAAACTACACGACCCCCCGCCCTGCATCACACACAGTTATAATAGAGTCGGATCTCGGCTCAGTTTGGAATATAACTGCAGGGATTCGCTTCCACCCCCCTCCCCTCCCCCGGCGGTGTTTGATTCAGTTCCAAATGAAACGGGACGTGAAAGATTAAAGACGGTGATTATAAATTCTCTTTGATCTTTATCATCTTTAATCTTTCATTTTCTCAATCTAATTGTTGTTTATATTTACACACACACAAACACACTCTGATACACAAACACACACTTGTACACACACACACACACACACACACACACACTGATACACACACACACTGGTACACACACACATACACACTGATACACACACACACACACTGATACACACACACACTGGTACACACACACATACACACTGATACACACACACACACACTGGTACACACACACACACACACACTGATACACACACACACACTGGTACAAACACACATACACACTAATACACATACATAGACACACACACATACACACACACACACACACACACTGGTACACATACACACACACACTGGTACACACACACACACACACACTGCTGTAGGTGGTGTTAAAGCTGTACTTAACGTTGACTTAATGACCACACGGCTGCAGAAGCTCCGTCCACATACTTACAGTGTCCAATACAGAGTGGGTGGACGAGTGTGTGTGTGTGTGTGTGTGTGTGTGTGTGTGTGTGTACCAAAACGTGTGTACCCATGTGTGTCTAGAATATGAGGTGACCTGGGCATTTGATCACAGGAACATGATGAAGGACTCCTGGGTGGCACTGGTGACCAGGGTACCAGGGCGTGGCACTGCTCTGAGGGTGTGTCCCTTCTGTGAAATGCATGCTGGGAAATCCTGTCATCCTGCTGAGTTCCATCAGGAGCAGTGCAGTGTTTCCTTCTGGGGTCTCATCAATAAAACATCCGTCCTAATGGAGCTTCAGAGTGTGTGTGTGTGTGTGTGTGAGTGTGTGTAAGTGTATGTTTGCGTTTGAGTGTGAGTGTGTAAGTTTGAGTGTATTTGAGTGTGAGTGTGTGTAAGTGGTTGTGTGTGTGTGTGTGTGTGTGTGTGTGTGTGTGTGAGTGTGTCTGTGTGTGTGTGTGTGTGATGTTTGTTTTGTTGTGCTGCTCTAACGTTTAAGAACGTTTCTGTAAATAATTGAAGCTCAGTGCAGCTCCAGTGGGAGGGACCCAAACCCCCCCCCCCACACACACACACATACACACACATACACACACAAACACACACACACACACACACTCACACACACACACACACACACACACACACACTCACACACACACACACACACACACACACACACACACACACATGTTTAGATCAACAAACTAAAGGATAGTAAGGAATAAAGTCCTGCGGCAGCTGTATCACCCCCCAGAATAAATACCTGCCCCCCCATTACTAAACCCACCAGTTAACCAAACACAACTGATAGTCCAGATTAGCTGGGTTTGTTTTCCTTTGATCTAAGTACAAAACCAAGCCCTGTCTAAGCCCTATGGACTCCATCGAACCACACTGAGAGCTTTAATCTTTGCATAATAATAATAATAATAATAATAATAATAATAATAATAATAAGTAAAAGAAATAAAAATAATACAATAATAATAATAATATAATAGTAATAAATAATGTAATGCTAAACTGGAATCTGAACTACAGTCGGGTTGTGGACGGTCCTGGATCTTTGTAACAGCAGATCTCCACATTTAAACGACTATTTAAATATTTTATTTTATTATTTTATTATGGAGCTGTAGTGTGTGTTGGCGTGTTGGTGATTTGGCGTGTTGGTGATTTGGTGTGTTGGTGATTTGGCGTGTTGGTGATTTGGCGTGTTGGTGATTTGGCGTGTTGGTGATTTGATCTCTCCTGGTTGATGATGGTGGAGGATCAGGACGTGTAATCTGGTGGCACTGAGGTGCCGCTCTGGTCCGTGATGGAGGGCAGAACTAAACGAAGGAGGACTGAGAGAAGCTGGCAGATGAAGCTTTACACACTGAACACTGGGATCACTTACAGAGCGTCTGGTGCACCGTCACCCCGTCCAATCGTCCGAGGGCACTGCCAAGAACCCGGCACGGTTCCACCCGTCCTGAGTCCAGGAAAAAATACAGACAGACGGAGGAGAACCAAATCAGATCATCAGACCAGCCAAAGAAAACGGTTCCTCAAAATAACGGTTCCTCAGAATAACGGTTCCCTGAGGAGACAAATAACACTAGAACCTGTAACGGTTCCACCAGGAACTAACAAACCTGTAATGGTTCCACCAGGAACTAACAAACCTGTAACGGTTCCACCAGGAACTAACAAACCTGTAACGGTTCCACCAGGAACTAACAAACCTGTATCCTGTTTATCAAAAATAACACAAAAATCTCAAGCCACCTTCTGCACGTATTTTAAGGCAGTTGTAGCCTAGCGGTTATGGTTGCCAGGTTGCCACTGTTGGGCCCTTGAGCAAGGCCCTTAACCCTCAATTGCTTAAACTGTATACTGTCATGTTTTGGAATAAAAAAAAAGCATCTGCTAAATGCTGAAAATGTAAAGCAGTGTGGCTTTATGCTAAGAGAGCACAGGTGCTAGACCGAACCATCCTCTGTTGTAATTATATGGAACATTAAGAAGCTCAACACATGAGAACGAGGAACCCGGACCCTCCCACTCACCCTGAACATTAGCCTATCACGTCCATGCAGACACCCGACCGGCCGGCTGATAGCACAGCTGAGATTTGAACCCCGGGTCTCAGAGTTAATAGTTAGCATTCTGTACCGCTGCTCCACCCGGTTAAGCGCTCTAACCTGGTTAATTAACCCGAGCAGAAGATAAAGCAGCACATCAGGAACATCAGGACCAAGAGGTGATTAATACAGTAACATGATGGACGAGCCTCTAAATGTGGAGCTGTGACCCTCATGAGACGCCGTAGCTCACAACTTATTTATTTATACTCATTACAGATAAACGTCATCACATCCACGGAATCGTCCACATTATTAATGATTCTGATATTTTATTATCATCATCGAGACTCAAACCGAGTGGGACTGAAGTATAAATAAAATCGTGTTTTATAACAAACGTCTATAAAATATCAGCACGACGTTTCTGATCGTTTACACACATCAGTGCCGGGTTTAATCAGCACCACCGGGTTTAATCAGCACCACCGGGTTTAATCAGCACCACCGGGTTTAATTTAATCAGAACCACCGGGTTTAATTTAATCAGCACCACCGGGTTTAATCAGCACCACTGGGTTTAATCAGCACCACCGGGTTTAATCAGCACCACCGGGTTTAATCAGCACCACTGGGTTTAATCAGCACCACCGGGTTTAATTTAATCAGCACCACCGGGTTTAATTTAATCGGCACCACCGGGTTTAATCAGCTTCACTGGGTTTAATCAGCACCAGCGGGTTTAATCAGCACCACTGGGTTTAATCAGCACCACTGGGTTTAATCAGCACCAGCGGGTTTATTCAGCACCACTGGACTTCACCATCATCACCGGGTGTAGGAAATGATCTGGACTTTAATAAATCATCACATCTGATCATCTGGTTTGATCAGTTATAAATCAGAAATTAATGGCACTTTTTTGATCCCGGCTCCTGGGTGTGGACAGATCGTCTTTAGAGTCGAGCTGAAGGAGCTGCTGGGTTTAATCAGAGTATTTCCCCCCCCATACCCCCCTATTATACCCCCCCACCCTGAGATCGACCTCACCGCCGAGCTCCACTGATCTGATTTCTAATTGAGTATCAGTCAGAAAAAGAAACGACCAATCAGAGGACGGATCAGATTCGTTCAGCGGCAAAGAGGAGGGCGCGGGGGGCATCATGATTCGTAATGAACCTCCTCACCCATACCCCCCCCCCCAACAATCTGATTCCACCTCACCACTAAATACAACCGGTCAGCGTCAACATAGACGTGTGTGTGTGTGTGTGAGAGAGTGTGTGTGTGTGTGTGTAATATGTGTGTGTGTGTCGTGCTGTTGTTGTTAATGGTGTGTGTGCTGTTGTTGTGTTGTTATTAATGTGTGTGTGTGTGTGTGTGTGACGCTTGAGAGGTTAGAACCCAGAGCACCACTACAAATCAACTAAAAGACCCAGAATCCAGCGCTGGTCACCCACCGAGTCCCCAAAATAAACCCTGAGAGAGAGAGTGAACTGAGTAGCTGGGCATCGCCCTGGTGTAGCAAATAAACCTATTTTATTCTACATTGTTTACAAAGCAACTAGTAAAGGGTTAAGGGCCTCGTTTAGGGGCCCAACAGTGGCAACGTGTTGGTCCTGATGTAAAGCCTGTGTGACTGTGGACAGTGAGTGGAACTGTTGGTTCACAGATTTTAACTCTCTTTCTGTTCACATTTCCTCTCAGCACGTGGCAGTTTAGCTTTTCTTTGCATCCTTGGTAAAGCGACCACTGTTCCACACACTTTGTTCCTCTGGGTTTTTATTTCTGCAGATGATTTGGGGACCTGAAATTCCTCTCAGTAGAATTTAATTTCTTCCTTTCTAGACGTTTAGACGTGTTTTGTAAAGCTTGTTGCTCAGTCTGGTGGACGATGGGATCCTAGCGGGTGGAGCTTCAGGCTATCAATCAAAATGTTGTGGGTTTGAATCCTGGCTTTGCCATGCAGCCAGTGTTGGGCCCTTGAGGAAGGCCCTTATCTCTCTTGACTGATCCTGCAGCAAAAAGAGGTTTGACAAATAAAGATGATCTATATTCTATTGTATTCTATAAAAGATCTCTGTTTGCTCCCACATTTCTTCTGCAGTCTGGATCTTCTGATCAGTCGATGCTTGTCTTCCTCCTGCAGGAGCAGCTGATCTCACACTGGTCTCTGGGTGGGTGTAGGTGTTGCAGGTTCTAACTTTTCTCAGCTGATCTTTAAATGGAAACGTTTCAGATGAAGGAGCTTCAGGCTTCTGCTCAGCTTCAGCTCTTCAGCTCGTCTGTGTGGGTTTAAACTCTGGAACCTCCATCAACTCGTCTAACAGTTTCTAGAACTCTCTTCTGTCAGGTCTAACCTACCCCCACACACACACACACATTCTCCTCAGTGCAGGTTCTTCACATTACACACACCATGCTGTTTCAGACCGGATCTCCATTCTCCCTCAGGCACGCTGATGTTTATCAGACATGATCAGCCTGATCTCAGTGTCTCCACCGGCTCCACCTCTTCAGCTCAGGGACAGATGATTTCACTTATAATTAGAACTCACACCCTCACACCTCCACCGCCGTTACGTTTCACTTTATTTGACCAGATATAATCAGAGTCTCGCTGTCTGAAACCTTCTGATTTAAACTGGTTTGTTTTACAGAACTTGTGTTTATTTATTTATTTATTTATTTTGTTGCTCTCTCATGAATCCAGAATCTCACTGTGGCATCATGAACGTCACTGAGCTTCTCAAAACTCCTTAAATAAAAGACATTTGCTCTCACTGTAGTTCAGTAAAGTCCTAAAACCTTAAACTACTGGTTAGAAACCCTGTACGTATTTATTTATGTAGTTTTATTTATTTTTTGCATTTTTAAGTATTATATATTTATTTATTTTTGTTTGTTTCATTTAATGCATTTTTATCATTCATTTGTTTATTTATCTTAACTTATTAATTTTTATTTTTTGCATTTTATTATTATATAATAATTATTTTAATTTATGTTTATTTTTATTTATTTCTTTATGAATGTAATTTATTTATTCATTCATTATTTCATTTAATTAATTTCATTTTATTTCATTTATTTAATTCATTTGTTTGTATTTATTTATTTATTTGTTTTTTTTTATCTTAATTGTATTTATTTATTCATTGTTATGTTTTGCATTTTTATGTATTATCAATTTATTTATTTTATTTATTTATTAATGCATTAATTTTTTTTATTTCTTTATTCATTATGTATTTAATTAATCTTTTTTATTTATTAGTGAATTTATTAATATATTTTTGGATGTTGGTATAGTGTTCCTGTAGAAGTTTTAAGGTGCTGCTTGGCTCTGATGGTGTTGATGCTGATTTATGTTCTTGGTGTTTTGGTGCTGATTTACTCTGGTGTGTATAATGGTGACCTGATGAATATTTTGGGACGGTAGCGGGTGAGATTTTGGGTGTGTATGGGTGGAGGCGACTCTGTGGTCCCTGGTTTTATTCTGTTGTCGGTGGTTGGTGTTGGGTTCTGGTTCTCGCTGTGCTTCTCTTTGCTAAACAGGTAATTTTTCGGTCTGTATGGTCTCGGCGGCGTGTGAGACGTCTGAGTGAAGCGTTAAAGACTCGACAGTTAAAAGCCTCTCCGCCGGCGCTCGGCTCGACCAGCTGGAATTGTTTCAGCGATCGCTGTCATTTCACTCGCGCCCGTCCTAAAACGTCATCAAAGAGAAGAAAAGAGGGAGAATAAAAGCGATGTGATCCACGAGCGCTCGGTCAAAAACACCTGGACTCGGATCCCGGTGCCGGCGTGATGAGTTTACAGACCCGAATGTGTTTTCATCTTCAACTCCGGGTCCAGAACAAAAGCTAAAAATGATTCTGAGGAGAAGAAAGGTGTGAAGGTGCCACCTCAGCCGTCCTCGTCTGAAGCCTGTAATCAAAAACATTTTTCTGCACTTCAGCTGAAATGGGATTATTAGAGGAGCTCAGAGTGCCGAGGCTCCCAAAACCTGAGAGCCCTCCGCCCAACCCCATCATCAAATAATCATCCAACATTTACTCACCCGGGACGTTAAAATACACGCGGACGCTCATCACCGTCCAGAATAAGAGGAATTTTAAATACGGTCCAGTAACAGGTGTAGCCTAGTGGTTAGGGTATAGGACTAGTAATCGAAAGGTCACTGGTTCAAGACCCATTACTGCCAGGTGGCCACTGTTGGGCCCTTGAGCAAGGCCCCTAACCCTCAATTGCTTAGAGTGTACACTGTCACAGTACTGTAAGTCTCGATGGATAAACGCGTCCACTAAATACTGAAAATGTAAAGTAACGAGGATGGACAAAATAACAGAAACCAAAAGTGAGATTTAATCGTCCTCACGTCTTTATTCTTTATCTACATCACATCTGGATTATTTGAGGGAACTTTAGAACTTCAAGTCAAGTCAAATTTATTTATGTAGCGCTTTTTACAAACATTGTCTCAAAGCAACTTTACAGAATCCAGGACCAACAGACCAAAAACCCCTATTGAGCAGCCAAGGGTGACAGTGTCAGGAAAAACCCTTAAACCTTAAATTACTGGTTAAAAACTCTTTACATATTTATTTATGTATTTTTTTTTTTTTTTTTTACATTTTTAAGCATTATATAATTATATAATTATTTGTTTTTGTTTGTTTTATTAATTTATCTTTAACTTTTTTTATTTATTTCTATATTTATTATTTATTTATGTATTTGTTTTTATGCATTCATATTTACTTTTTTGCATTTTATTTAATATATAATTATTTGTTTTATTTGTTTGATTTATTTTTATCTAATTATGTAATCATTAATTTTCTTTATTTGTATAAATTATTTATTTAAATAATTATTTATTTGTTTTTATTTATTTTATATATCTTTATTTATTTATATTGATTTGTTTTTTGCATTTTATTTATTATACAGTATAATTATTTATTTGTATTTGTTTTATTTTTCTAACTTTGTCATTATTTATTTAATTAATTATTCATTTGTTTTTTTTTCTTTACAGAACAGAACAGAACCAAACCAAACCAAACCAAACAGAACAGAACAGAACCAAACAGAACAGAACCAAACAGAACAGAACCAAACAGAACAGAACCAAACCAAACAGAACAGAACAGAACAGAACAGAACCAAACCAAACAGAACAGAACAGAACAGAACCAAACAGAACAGA
>NC_085993.1:52978648-52983648 GCF_030014385.1 Trichomycterus rosablanca
AGATCAGGACCAGGATCAGGATCAGGATCAGGACCAGTATCAGGATCAGGACCAGGATCAGGACCAGGATCAGGATCAGGATCAGGATCAGGACAAGGATCAGGATCAGGATCAGGACCAGGATCAGGACCAGGATCAGGATCAGGACCAGGATCAGGATCAGGACAAGGATCAGGATCAGGATCAGGATCAGGACCAGGACCAGGACAAGGACCAGTATCAGGATCAGGACCAGGACCAGGATCAGGATCAGGACCAGTATCAGGACCAGGACCAGGATCAGGATTAGGATTAGGATCAGGATCAGGATCTGGACCAGGATCAGGATGAACCACACAAGTGCAACACAACACACACGGTGCAGATAATCAGTGTAATAAATATGAGAGACATTTCTGATCTAATGACACTGAGGGACTGAAGACAGAGTAGTGCTGGTCTGAACCTGGTTCTGAGGAGATGATGAGTGAGATATAAAACATGTTCTGATATAAAATCAGCCGCGTGATGTTTATGTATCAGCAGAAATAATTAATATTATTGTGCAAAGATGCTGAAGTGATGAAGTCACGGTGTAGTTGTGTGTGTTTTACAGTTGTCCAGGGAGCAAGACTGTGTTGGTGTGTGTGTGTGTATGTGTGTAAGAGAGAGAGTGTGTGTGTTAGTGTTCATATGTTAGAGTGTGTGTGTGTGTGTGTGTGTGTGTTAGTGTTCATATTTTAGAGTGTGTGTGTGTGTGTGTGTGTGTGTGTGTGTGTGTGTGTGTTAGTTAGTGTTCACATGTTAGAGCGTGTGTGTGAGTGTGTGTCTGTGTGTGTGTTAGTGTTCATATGTTAGTGTGTGTGTGTGTTAGTGTTCATATGTTAGAGTGTGTGTGTGTTAGTGTTCATATGTTAGAGTGTGTGTGTGTGTGTTAGTGTTCATATGTTAGAGTGTGTGTGTGTGTGTTAGTGTTCATATGTTAGTGTGTGTGTGTGTTAGTGTTCATATGTTAGAGTGTGTGTGTGTTAGTATTCATATGTTAGAGTGTGTGTGTGTGTGTGTGTGTGTGTGTGTGTGTGTTAGTGTTCATATGTTAGTGTGTGTCTGTGTGTGTGTTAGTTAGTGTTCATATGTTAGAGAGTGTGTGTGTGTGTGTTAGTGTTCATATGTTAGTGTGTCTGTGTGTGTGTTAGTGTTCATATGTTAGTGTGTGTATGTGTGTGTTAGTGTTCATATGTTAGAGTGTGTCTGTGTGTGTGTTAGTTAGTGTTCATATGTTAGTGTGTCTGTGTGTGTGTTAGTGTTCATATGTTAGTGTGTGTATGTGTGTGTTAGTGTTCATATGTTAGAGCGTGTGTGTGTGTGTCTGTGTGTGTGTTAGTTAGTGTTCATATGTTAAAGTGTGTGTGTGTGTGTGTTAGTGTTCATATGTTAGAGTGTGTGTGTGTGTGTTAGTGTTCATATGTTAGAGCGTGTGTGTGTGTGTGTCTGTGTGTGTGTTAGTTAGTGTTCATATGTTAAAGTGTGTGTGTGTTAGTGTTCATATGTTAGAGTGTGTGTGTGTGTGTTAGTGTTCATATGTTAGAGTGTGTGTCTGTGTGTGTGTTAGTTAGTGTTCATATGTTAGAGTGTGTGTGTGTGTGTGTGTTAGTGTTCATATGTTAGAGTGTGTGTGTGTGTGTTAGTGTTCATATGTTAGAGTGTGTGTGTGTGTGTTAGTGTTCATATGTTAGTGTGTGTGTGTGTGTGTTAGTGTTCATATGTTAGAGTGTGTGTCTGTGTGTGTGTTAGTTAGTGTTCATATGTTAGAGTGTGTGTGTGTGTGTGTGTTAGTTAGTGTTCATATGTTAGAGTGTGTGTGTGTGTGTGTGTTAGTGTTCATATGTTAGAGTGTGTGTGTGTGTGTTAGTGTTCATATGTTAGTGTGTGTGTGTGTTAGTTAGTGTTCATATGTTAGAGTGTGTGTGTGTGTGTGTGTGTGTTAGTGTTCATATGTTAGAGTGTGTGTGTGTGTGTGTGTGTGTGTTAGTGTTCATATGTTAGAGTGTGTGTTTGTGTGTGTTAGTGTTCATATGTTAGAGTGTGTGTGTCTGTGTTCATATGATAGAGTGTGTGTGTGTGTGTGTGTTAGTGTTCATATGTTAGAGCGTGTGTGTGTGTCTGTGTGTGTTAGTTAGTGTTCATATGTTAGAGTGTGTGTGTGTGTGTTAGTGTTCATATGTTAGCGTGTGTGTGTGTGTGGTTGTGTGTGTTTGTTTGTGTTCATATGTTAGAGTGTGTGTGTGTTAGTGTTCATATGTTAGAGTGTGTGTGTGTGTGTGGTTGTGTGTGTTTGTTAGTGTTTATATGTTAGAGCGTGTGTGTGTGTTAGTTAGTGTTCATATGTTAGAGTGTTTGTGTGTGTGTTAGTGTTCATATGTTAGAGTGTGTGTCTGTGTGTGTGTTAGTTAGGGTTCATAAGTTGGAGTGTGTGTGTGTTAGTGTTCATATGTTAGAGTTTGTGTGTGTGTGTGTGTTAGTGTTCATATGTTAGAGTGTGTCTGTGTGTGTGTTAGTTAGTGTTCATATGTTAGTGTGTGTGTGTGTGTGTGTTAGAGTTTATATGTTAGTGTGTGTATGTGTGTGTAAGTGTTCATATGTTAGAGTGTGTGTGTGTGTTAGTGTTCATATGTTAGAGTGTTTGTGTGTGTGTTAGTGTTCATATGTTAGAGTGTGTGTCTGTGTGTGTGTTAGTTAGGGTTCATAAGTTGGAGTGTGTGTGTGTGTTAGTGTTCATATGTTAGTGTGTGTGTGTGTGTGTGTGTGTTAGTGTTCATATGTTAGAGTGTGTCTGTGTGTGTGTTAGTTAGTGTTCATATGTTAGTGTGTGTGTGTGTGTGTGTTAGAGTTTATATGTTAGTGTGTGTATGTGTGTGTTAGTGTTCATATGTTAGAGTGTGTGTGTGTGTTAGTGTTCATATGTTAGAGTGTGTGTGTGTTAGTGTTCATATGTTAGAGTGTGTGTGTGTGTTAGTTAGTGTTCATATGTTAGAGTGTGTGTGTGTGTGTTAGTTAGTGTTCATATGTTAGTGTTTGTGTGTGTTAGTGTTCATATGTTAGAGTGTGTGTGTGTTAGTGTTCATATGTTAGAGTGTGTGTGTGTGTTTGTTAGTGTTCATATGTTAGAGTGTGTGTGTGTGTGTGTTAGTTAGTGTTCATATGTTAGAGTGTGTGTGTGTTAGTGTTCATATGTTAGAGTGTGTGTGTGTGTTTGTTAGTGTTCATATGTTAGAGTGTGTGTGTGTGTTAGTTAGTGTTCATATGTTAGAGTGTTTGTGTGTGTGTTAGTGTTCATATGTTAGAGTGTGTGTGTGTTAGTGTTCATATGTTAGAGTGTGTGTGTGTGTTTGTTAGTGTTCATATGTTAGAGTGTGTGTGTGTGTTAGTTAGTGTTCATATGTTAGAGTGTGTGTGTGTGTGTGTTAGTGTTCATATGTTAGAGTGTGTGTGTGTGTTAGTTAGTGTTCATATGTTAGAGTGTGTGTGTGTGTTTGTTAGTGTTCATATGTTAGAGTGTGTGTGTGTGTTAGTTAGTGTTCATATGTTAGAGTGTTTGTGTGTGTGTTAGTGTTCATATGTTAGAGTGTGTGTCTGTGTGTGTGTTAGTTAGGGTTCATAAGTTGGAGTGTGTGTGTGTGTTAGTGTTCATATGTTAGAGTGTGTGTGTGTGTGTGTTAGTGTTCATATGTTAGAGTGTGTGTGTGTGTTTGTTAGTGTTCATATGTTAGAGTGTGTGTGTGTGTTAGTTAGTGTTCATATGTTAGAGTGTTTGTGTGTGTGTTAGTGTTCATATGTTAGAGTGTGTGTCTGTGTGTGTGTTAGTTAGGGTTCATAAGTTGGAGTGTGTGTGTGTGTTAGTGTTCATATGTTAGAGTGTGTGTGTGTGTGTGTGTTAGTGTTCATATGTTAGAGTGTGTCTGTGTGTGTGTTAGTTAGTGTTCATATGTTAGTGTGTGTGTGTGTGTGTTAGAGTTTATATGTTAGTGTGTGTATGTGTGTGTTAGTGTTCATATGTTAGAGTGTGTGTGTGTTAGTGTTCATATGTTAGAGTGTGTGTGTGTGTTAGTTAGTGTTCATATGTTAGAGTGTGTGTGTGTGTTAGTTAGTGTTCATATGTTAGAGTGTGTGTGTGTGTTAGTTAGTGTTCATATGTTAGAGTGTTTGTGTGTTAGTGTTCATATGTTAGAGTGTGTGTGTGTGTTTGTTAGTGTTCATATGTTAGAGTGTGTGTGTGTGTTAGTTAGTGTTCATATGTTAGAGTGTGTGTGTGTTAGTGTTCATATGTTAGAGTGTGTGTGTGTGTGTTAGTTAGTGTTCATATGTTAGAGTGTGTGTGTGTGTTAGTTAGTGTTCATATGTTAGAGTGTTTGTGTGTTAGTGTTCATATGTTAGAGTGTGTGTGTGTGTGTTAGTTAGTGTTCATATGTTAGAGTGTGTGTGTGTGTTAGTTAGTGTTCATATGTTAGAGTGTGTGTGTGTTAGTGTTCATATGTTAGAGTGTGTGTGTGTGTTTGTTAGTGTTCATATGTTAGAGTGTGTGTGTGTTAGTTAGTGTTCATATGTTAGAGTGTGTGTGTGTTAGTGTTCATATGTTAGAGTGTGTGTGTGTGTTTGTTAGTGTTCATATGTTAGAGTGTGTGTGTGTGTTAGTTAGTGTTCATATGTTAGAGTGTGTGTGTGTTAGTGTTCATATGTTAGAGTGTGTGTGTGTGTTTGTTAGTGTTCATATGTTAGAGTGTGTGTGTGTGTTAGTTAGTGTTCATATGTTAGAGTGTTTGTGTGTGTGTTAGTGTTCATATGTTAGAGTGTGTGTCTGTGTGTGTGTTAGTTAGGGTTCATAAGTTGGAGTGTGTGTGTGTGTTAGTGTTCATATGTTAGAGTGTGTGTGTGTGTGTGTGTTAGTGTTCATATGTTAGAGTGTGTCTGTGTGTGTGTTAGTTAGTGTTCATATGTTAGTGTGTGTGTGTGTGTGTTAGAGT
>NC_085993.1:52988648-53018648 GCF_030014385.1 Trichomycterus rosablanca
ATGAACCGTCTCACACTCTTTTCTCACCTGGTTTCTTGTCACTTGTGGACGTTTTTGGAACATAACTGCTGATCTGAGCTGTAACATAAATAATAAAGGGAATAAAGCAGCACCGTGGTCAGGGTTCCAGTAGGTCCAGTGCCAACAATCAGGATCAGACACAGCAGCGCTGCTTGAGTTTTTAAACACCTCACTGTCACTGCTGGACTGAGAATCGTCCACCAACCAAAAATATCCAGCCAACAGCGCCCCGTGTGCAGCGTCCTGTGACCACTGATGAAGGTCTAGAAGATGAGCGACTCAAACAGCAGCAATAGATGAGCGATCGTCTCTGACTTTACATCTACAAGGTGGACCGACTAGGTAGGAGTGTCTAATAGAGTGGACAGTGAGTGGACACGGTGTTTAAAAACTCCAACAGCGCTGCTGTGTCTGATCCACTCATACCAGCACAACACACACTAACACACTAAATAATACCTGCTCTGTGGGGGTCCTGTGGGGGTCCTGTAATCCCTTAATCATCACCTCTGTTGTTTGGGGTTACTGATGTGGTTTGTTATAATTTAGGGTTACAGGTGAAACGTTTGATCGTTTTGAATTTGGGAGCTGATTGATTCATTTTCTTGATGTTGTTCATGATGTTTTTCGTACATTCTAAATTTCTTTTTTCTCTCTTTTCTCCTCACGCTGCCCCCCGTGACCCCCCGCCGTGACCCCACGCCGTGACCCCCCCTGTCTGCTGACTGAACATCTGAAGGTAAGAAACACTAAAACGAGCTTCTCTTTATTATTTATAACTCTAAATGCTAAACGTGATTGTGCACTTTATTTCTCTCCTTCTGTTAAACTGGTTTATTGATCTTATTCAGCTGCACTTTAGATTTTTATTGTTTTTTATGTTTTTATTCGATGCTGCTGGTTTATAACCAATAAAATCTAATAAACACTGTAAACACTGTCAGGTGTGTTATGATGTTATTGTTGGTGGTGTTTGGACCGATTAAAGGTTGCTTTTGAACTGGTTTCAGGTTGTGTTTGGACTGGTTTCAGGTTGGTGTTTGGACTGGTTTCAGGTTGGTGTTTGGACTGGTTTCAGGTCGGTGTTTGAACTGGTTTCAGGTCGGTGTTTGGACTGGTTTCAGGTCGGTGTTTGGACTGGTTTCAGGCTGGTGTTTGGACTGGTTTCAGGTCGTTCGATTACTGAACCACGTCGACTTTCACTCTACATCTCAGTTCTTCTGCTTTCTTCTGGGTTTATGTATCTCATATCTGGCAACCCTGATCATCCCACCACTCACAGGCTCAGAAGGTAAAAGAGAAGCTGAAGAACCTTTTTGAATCATTTTGCTGATTTTCTGAATATCTGGTGCCCGGGTGGAAATGAAACAGGATTTAATTGTGTTCACGCTGGTCTGAATCTAATCTGATATCTGAGCGGGTTCAGGTTCCTGGAGATCAGATATGTTTCTCCAGAACTTCATCCTCTCGTCTGGTTTGATCTTCAGGATTAATAACGGCTCCTTCATTATTTACTTAATTGTTTCAATCCATCATGTTGTCTGTCCTCTTCCTCTTTTTATCTCACCTCTGAGTATAATTGTATTTTTCACTGAACTGGTTCCTCTCCTCACGTGTCCAGAATAATGGAGCTTCTCGTTGGTTATCTGAGCCTCCACTGAAGGTTCCGTCTGATTTGATCTTCTCTCAGAAATCTTCACCAGCACCAAAGATCAAGAGCATCGATCTCCTTCCTGTCCAGTATTTTTATCCTCCAGCTTTCACATTCATACAGAAGCCTGGACGCTCAGAGTCTGGACGCTTCTGATCTGAAGAGCTTCTCCAGTTCCTTCCTTCTTGTTCTGCTGAGGTTCAGGCTGGGTGGTGTTTCCTGACTGCTGGATCCTTCACTTTTATTACCTGATCCTAGTAGATCCACCACATCCACGTCTTCTCCATCAGGGTGAAGTTCTCATGACGTTTCTTCATGTTGAGCTGAAGTTCTTTAACGTTCCTCATGAGAAAGTTCAGATCTTCCTGATTGCTGCTGTGAGTGTCGTATCGTCCACATGTTGAAAGTTGTTGATGTTTCTTCTACCATTTTGAATCCTGGATCATCTTACTCCAGTCCTGCTTCTCTCATTAGATCTTCAGTGTGTGTGTGTAAGCTATCTCAGAGGAGCGGAGACTGTTAGCGCCTCAGAGTTTAGTCCCAGAGTTTGGTTTTGAAATGGAGATGGACGCTTCCCAACACGCTGATGGTGTTCAGATGAAACACTCGTTCCTCAGTGGTGTTGATGTTGTGTTCGGTGTTTGTAGAGACGCCAACACTGTTTGTTCTGTGCCACCCAGCGCCAGGATACCAGCCAATGGCTTTCATCTCAGAGTCTGTTCATGATCAGAGTCATGAAATCAGTGTTTACCTTCTAGTACACACACACACACACACACACTAACACACACACAACTTTTATCCAAAGTGACTTAAAGTACTGTGACAGTATACAATCTAAGCAGTTGAGGGTTAAGGACCTTGCTCAAGGGCCCAACAGTGGCAACCTGGCAGTGATGGGGCTTGAACCATCATCCTTCCTAGTTCAGTACCTTAACTGCTAGGCTACAACTGCCTTAAACACACACACACCTACACACACACACATGCACACACAGACACACACACATACACACACATACAGACACACACTCACTAACATACACACACATACAGACACACACTCACTAACACACACACATACAGACACACTCACTAACACACACACATACAGACACACACTCACTAACATACACACACATACAGACACACTCACTAACATACACACACATACAGACACACACTCACTAACATACACACACATACAGACACACACTCACTAACATACACACACATACAGACACACACTCACTAACATACACACACATACAGACACACTCACTAACATACACACACATACAGACACACACTCACTAACATACACACACATACAGACACACACTCACTAACATACACACACATACAGACACACACTCACTAACATACACACACATACAGACACACACTCACTAACATACACACACATACAGACACACACTCACTAACATACACACACATACAGACACACTCACTAACACACACACATACAGACACACACTCACTAACATACACACACATACAGACACACACTCACTAACATACACACACATACAGACACACTCACTAACACACACACATACAGACACACACTCACTAACATACACACACATACAGACACACACTCACTAACATACACACACATACAGACACACACTCACTAACATACACACATACAGACACACTCACTAACACACACACACATACAGACACACACTCACTAACATACACACACATACAGACACACACTCACTAACATACACACACATACAGACACACACTCACTAACATACACACACATACAGACACACTCACTAACATACACACACATACAGACACACTCACTAACATACACACACATACAGACACACTCACTAACATACACACACATACAGACACACACTCACTAACATACACACACATACAGACACACACTCACTAACATACACACACATACAGACACACACTCACTAACATACACACACATACAGACACACACTCACTAACATACACACACATACAGACACACACTCACTAACATACACACACATACAGACACACTCACTAACATACACACACATACAGACACACTCACTAACATACACACACATACAGACACACACTCACTAACATACACACACATACAGACACACTCACTAACATACACACACATACAGACACACACTCACTAACACATACACATACAGACACACTCACTAACATACACGCACATACAGACACACACTCACTAACACACACACATACAGACACACTCACTAACACACACACACATACAGACACACACTCACTAACACACACACATACAGACACACACTCACTAACATACACACACATACAGACACACTCACTAACATACACACATACAGACACACTCACTAACATACACACACATACAGACACACACTCACTAACACACACACATACAGACACACACTCACTAACATACACACACATACAGACACACTCACTAACATACACACACATACAGACACACACTCACTAACACACACAAACATACAGACACACTCACTAACACACACACATACAGACACACTCACTAACATACACACACATACAGACACACTCACTAACACACACACATACAGACACACTCACTAACATACACACACATACAGACACACTCACTAACATACACACACATACAGACACACTCACTAACATACACACACATACAGACACACTCACTAACATACACACACATACAGACACACACACACACACACACATACAGACACACACTCACTAACATACACACACATACAGACACACTCACTAACATACACACACATACAGACACACTCACTAACATACACACACATACAGACACACACTCACTAACATACACACACATACAGACACACACTCACTAACATACACACACATACAGACACACTCACTAACATACACACACATACAGACACACTCACTAACATACACACACATACAGACACACACTCACTAACATACACACACATACAGACACACTCACTAACACACACACATACAGACACACACTCACTAACATACACACACATACAGACACACTCACTAACATACACACACATACAGACACACACACACACACACACACACACACACACACATACAGACACACTCACTAACATACACACACATACAGACACACACACACACACACACACAGACACACTCACTAACATACACACACATACAGACACACTCACTAACATACACACACATACAGACACACTCACTAACATACACACACATACAGACACACACTCACTAACATACACACACATACAGACACACGCTCACTAACATACACACACATACAGACACACTCACTAACATACACACACATACAGACACACACTCACTAACATACACACACATACAGACACACACTCACTAACACATACACATACAGACACACACTCACTAACACACACACATACAGACACACTCACTAACATACACACACATACAGACACACACTCACTAACATACACACACATACAGACACACTCACTAACACACACACACATACAGACACACACTCACTAACACACACACACATACAGACACACACTCACTAACATACACACACATACAGACACACTCACTAACACACACACACATACAGACACACTCACTAACATACACACACATACAGACACACTCACTAACACACACACACATACAGACACACTCACTAACATACACACACATACAGACACACTCACTAACACACACACATACAGACACACACTCACTAACATACACACACATACAGACACACTCACTAACATACACACACATACAGACACACACTCACTAACATACACACACATACAGACACACACACACACACACACACACATACAGACACACACTCACTAACACACACACACATACAGACACACTCACTAACATACACACACATACAGACACACTCACTAACATACACACACATACAGACACACTCACTAACATACACACACATACAGACACACTCACTAACATACACACACATACAGACACACACTCACTAACACACACACATACAGACACACTCACTAACATACACACACATACAGACACACACTCACTAACATACACACACATACAGACACACTCACTAACATACACACACAACAGACACACTCACTAACATACACACACATACAGACACACTCACTAACATACACACACATACAGACACACACTCACTAACACACACACATACAGACACACACTCACTAACATACACACACATACAGACACACACTCACTAACATACACACACATACACACACTTACTAACACACACACACATACAGACACACTCACTAACACACACACATACAGACACACTCACTAACATACACACACAACAGACACACTCACTAACATACACACATATACACACACTTACTAACACACACACACATACAGACACACTCACTAACACACACACATACAGACACACTCACTAACATACACACACATACAGACACACACTCACTAACATACACACACACACAGAAACACACTCACTAACATACACACACATACAGACACACACTCACTAACATACACACACATACAGACACACTCACTAACACACACACATACAGACACACTCACTAACATACACACACATACAGACACACTTACTAACACACACACACATACAGACACACTCACTAACACACACACATACAGACACACTCACTAACATACACACACATATACACACACTTACTAACACACACACACATACAGACACACTCACTAACACACACACATACAGACACACTCACTAACATACACACACATACAGACACACACTCACTAACATACACACACACACAGAAACACACTCACTAACATACACACACATACAGACACACACTCACTAACATACACACACATACAGACACACTCACTAACATACACACACATACAGACACACTCACTAACATACACACACATACAGACACACTTACTAACACACACACACATACAGACACACTCACTAACACACACACATACAGACACACTCACTAACATACACACACATACAGACACACACTCACTAACATACACACACACACAGAAACACACTCACTAACATACACACACATACAGACACACACTCACTAACATACACACACATACAGACACACTCACTAACACATACACATACAGACACACTCACTAACATACACACACATACAGACACACTTACTAACACACACACACATACAGACACACTCACTAACACACACACATACAGACACACTCACTAACATACACACACATACAGACACACACTCACTAACATACACACACACACAGAAACACACTCACTAACATACACACACATACAGACACACACTCACTAACATACACACACATACAGACACACTCACTAACACACACACATACAGACACACTCACTAACATACACACACATACAGACACACACTCACTAACATACACACACACACAGAAACACACTCACTAACATACACACACATACAGACACACTCACTAACATACACACACATACAGACACACTCACTAACACATACACATACAGACACACTCACTAACATACACACACATACAGACACACTCCCTAACACACACACACATACAGACACACACTCACTAACATACACACACATACAGACACACACTCACTAACATACACACACATACAGACACACTCACTAACATACACACACATACAGACACACTCACTAACATACACGCACATACAGACACACTCACTAACATACACACACATACAGACACACACTCACTAACATACACACACATACAGACACACACTCACTAACATACACACACATACAGACACACTCACTAACATACACGCACATACAGACACACTCACTAACATACACACACATACAGAAACACACTCACTAACATACACACACATACAGACACACACTCACTAACATACACACACATACAGACACACTCACTAACATACACACACATACAGACACACTCACTAACATACACACACATACAGACACACTCACTAACATACACACACATACAGACACACTCCCTAACACACACACACATACAGACACACACTCACTAACATACACACACATACAGACACACACTCACTAACATACACACACATACAGACACACTCACTAACATACACACACATACAGACACACTCACTAACATACACGCACATACAGACACACACTCACTAACATACACACACATACAGACACACTCACTAACACACACACATACAGACACACTCACTAACATACACACACATACAGACACACTCACTAACATACACACACATACAGACACACACTCACTAACATACACACACATACAGACACACTCACTAACATACACACACATACAGACACACTCACTAACATACACACACATACAGACACACACTCACTAACATACACACACATACAGACACACTCACTAACATACACACACATACAGACACACACTCACTAACATACACACACATACAGACACACTCACTAACATACACACACATACAGACACACACTCACTAACATACACACACATACAGACACACTCACTAACATACACACACATACAGACACACTCACTAACATACACACACATACAGACACACTCACTAACATACACACACATACAGACACACACTCCCTAACACACACACACATACAGACACACACTCACTAACATACACACACATACAGACACACACTCACTAACATACATACACATACAGACACACTCACTAACATACACACACATACAGACACACTCACTAACACATACACATACAGACACACTCACTAACATACACGCACATACAGACACACACTCACTAACATACACACACATACAGACACACTCACTAACATACACACACATACAGACACACTCACTAACATACACACACATACAGACACACTCACTAACATACACGCACATACAGACACACACTCACTAACATACACACACATACAGACACACTCACTAACATACACACACATACAGACACACTCACTAACATACACGCACATACAGACACACACTCACTAACATACATACACATACAGACACACTCACTAACATACACACACATACAGACACACTCACTAACACATACACATACAGACACACTCCCTAACACACACACACATACAGACACACACTCACTAACATACACACACATACAGACACACTCACTAACACACACACACATACAGAAACACACTCACTAACATACACACACATACAGACACACACTCACTCACTAACATACACACACATACAGACACACTCACTAACATACACACACATACAGACACACTCACTAACATACACACACATACAGACACACACTCACTAACACACACATATACAGACACACACTCACTAACATACACACATACAGACACACTCACTAACATACACACACATACAGACACACTCACTAACATACACACACATACAGACACACTCACTAACATACACACACATACAGACACACACTCACTAACACACACACATACAGACACACACTCACTAACACATACACATACAGACACACACTCACTCACTAACATACACACATATACAGACACACTCACTAACACACACACTCAGACACACACACTCCGACACACACACACACACACACACACACACACAGACACACACATATGCAGACACACACACAAATGCATATACACACATACACACACATGCATGTGCACACTCAGACACACACACACAGGCACACACACACACACACACACTCACTAACATACACACACATACAGACACACTCACTAACACACACACATACAGACACACACTCACTAACATACACACACATACAGACACACTCACTAACATACACACACATACAGACACACACACACACACACACACAGACACACTCACTAACATACACACACATACAGACACACTCACTAACATACACACACATACAGACACACTCACTAACATACACACACATACAGACACACACTCACTAACATACACACACATACAGACACACGCTCACTAACATACACACACATACAGACACACTCACTAACATACACACACATACAGACACACACTCACTAACATACACACACATACAGACACACACTCACTAACACATACACATACAGACACACACTCACTAACACACACACATACAGACACACTCACTAACATACACACACATACAGACACACACTCACTAACATACACACACATACAGACACACTCACTAACACACACACACATACAGACACACACTCACTAACACACACACACATACAGACACACACTCACTAACATACACACACATACAGACACACTCACTAACACACACACACATACAGACACACTCACTAACATACACACACATACAGACACACTCACTAACACACACACACATACAGACACACTCACTAACATACACACACATACAGACACACTCACTAACACACACACATACAGACACACACTCACTAACATACACACACATACAGACACACTCACTAACATACACACACATACAGACACACACTCACTAACATACACACACATACAGACACACACACACACACACACACACATACAGACACACACTCACTAACACACACACACATACAGACACACTCACTAACATACACACACATACAGACACACTCACTAACATACACACACATACAGACACACTCACTAACATACACACACATACAGACACACTCACTAACATACACACACATACAGACACACACTCACTAACACACACACATACAGACACACTCACTAACATACACACACATACAGACACACACTCACTAACATACACACACATACAGACACACTCACTAACATACACACACAACAGACACACTCACTAACATACACACACATACAGACACACTCACTAACATACACACACATACAGACACACACTCACTAACACACACACATACAGACACACACTCACTAACATACACACACATACAGACACACACTCACTAACATACACACACATACACACACTTACTAACACACACACACATACAGACACACTCACTAACACACACACATACAGACACACTCACTAACATACACACACAACAGACACACTCACTAACATACACACATATACACACACTTACTAACACACACACACATACAGACACACTCACTAACACACACACATACAGACACACTCACTAACATACACACACATACAGACACACACTCACTAACATACACACACACACAGAAACACACTCACTAACATACACACACATACAGACACACACTCACTAACATACACACACATACAGACACACTCACTAACACACACACATACAGACACACTCACTAACATACACACACATACAGACACACTTACTAACACACACACACATACAGACACACTCACTAACACACACACATACAGACACACTCACTAACATACACACACATATACACACACTTACTAACACACACACACATACAGACACACTCACTAACACACACACATACAGACACACTCACTAACATACACACACATACAGACACACACTCACTAACATACACACACACACAGAAACACACTCACTAACATACACACACATACAGACACACACTCACTAACATACACACACATACAGACACACTCACTAACATACACACACATACAGACACACTCACTAACATACACACACATACAGACACACTTACTAACACACACACACATACAGACACACTCACTAACACACACACATACAGACACACTCACTAACATACACACACATACAGACACACACTCACTAACATACACACACACACAGAAACACACTCACTAACATACACACACATACAGACACACACTCACTAACATACACACACATACAGACACACTCACTAACACATACACATACAGACACACTCACTAACATACACACACATACAGACACACTTACTAACACACACACACATACAGACACACTCACTAACACACACACATACAGACACACTCACTAACATACACACACATACAGACACACACTCACTAACATACACACACACACAGAAACACACTCACTAACATACACACACATACAGACACACACTCACTAACATACACACACATACAGACACACTCACTAACACACACACATACAGACACACTCACTAACATACACACACATACAGACACACACTCACTAACATACACACACACACAGAAACACACTCACTAACATACACACACATACAGACACACTCACTAACACATACACATACAGACACACTCACTAACATACACACACATACAGACACACTCCCTAACACACACACACATACAGACACACACTCACTAACATACACACACATACAGACACACACTCACTAACATACACACACATACAGACACACTCACTAACATACACACACATACAGACACACTCACTAACATACACGCACATACAGACACACACTCACTAACATACACACACATACAGACACACACTCACTAACATACACATACATACAGACACACTCACTAACATACACACACATACAGACACACTCACTAACATACACACACATACAGACACACTCACTAACATACACACACATACAGACACACTCCCTAACACACACACACATACAGACACACACTCACTAACATACACACACATACAGACACACACTCACTAACATACACACACATACAGACACACTCACTAACATACACACACATACAGACACACTCACTAACATACACGCACATACAGACACACACTCACTAACATACACACACATACAGACACACTCACTAACACACACACATACAGACACACTCACTAACATACACACACATACAGACACACTCACTAACATACACACACATACAGACACACACTCACTAACATACACACACATACAGACACACTCACTAACATACACACACATACAGACACACTCACTAACATACACACACATACAGACACACACTCACTAACATACACACACATACAGACACACTCACTAACATACACACACATACAGACACACACTCACTAACATACACACACATACAGACACACTCACTAACATACACACACATACAGACACACACTCACTAACATACACACACATACAGACACACTCACTAACATACACACACATACAGACACACTCACTAACATACACACACATACAGACACACTCACTAACATACACACACATACAGACACACACTCCCTAACACACACACACATACAGACACACACTCACTAACATACACACACATACAGACACACACTCACTAACATACATACACATACAGACACACTCACTAACATACACACACATACAGACACACTCACTAACACATACACATACAGACACACTCACTAACATACACGCACATACAGACACACACTCACTAACATACACACACATACAGACACACTCACTAACATACACACACATACAGACACACTCACTAACATACACACACATACAGACACACTCACTAACATACACGCACATACAGACACACACTCACTAACATACACACACATACAGACACACTCACTAACATACACACACATACAGACACACTCACTAACATACACGCACATACAGACACACACTCACTAACATACATACACATACAGACACACTCACTAACATACACACACATACAGACACACTCACTAACACATACACATACAGACACACTCCCTAACACACACACACATACAGACACACACTCACTAACATACACACACATACAGACACACTCACTAACACACACACACATACAGAAACACACTCACTAACATACACACACATACAGACACACACTCACTCACTAACATACACACACATACAGACACACTCACTAACATACACACACATACAGACACACTCACTAACATACACACACATACAGACACACACTCACTAACACACACATATACAGACACACACTCACTAACATACACACATACAGACACACTCACTAACATACACACACATACAGACACACTCACTAACATACACACACATACAGACACACTCACTAACATACACACACATACAGACACACACTCACTAACACACACACATACAGACACACACTCACTAACACATACACATACAGACACACACTCACTCACTAACATACACACATATACAGACACACTCACTAACACACACACTCAGACACACACACTCCGACACACACACACACACACACACACACACACAGACACACACATATGCAGACACACACACAAATGCATATACACACATACACACACATGCATGTGCACACTCAGACACACACACACAGGCACACACACACACACACACAGACACACACACACTTCCTTCTAGTCTGAATGTCAGTGTGTCCTCTATAATAGGCTCGTCTTATCACAAAAGCTATTGTACTGCAGTAGCCTCTCTCTCACACACACACACACACACTCACACACTCACACACACACACACACTCACACACACACACACACACACACACACTCAGTCTCATACACACTGGTGATAACAGGCGTGAGACGGGAGGGTTCGAGGGATTAAAGGTGGTCCGTCTTGATAAGGCAGCTGCCTACATCACACCCCACACCCCACTACCTAGTGTGTAATAAACCCGACTACTGGTGTGTGTGTGTGAGTGTGTGTGTGTGTGTGTGTGTGTGTGTGTGTGTGTGTGAGTGTGCACATGCATGTGTGTGTGTGTATGAGTGTGTGTATGTGTGTGTTTCTGTGTGTGGTCGCAGCCATTAATGAATAATGGAATGTCTGGGGTGAAGCCTTTGATTAGAGAAAGAACAAAAGAAAACAGAATCAAAGGAGAAACGAGGAACATAAAAGAGATTCGCTCGTCTGAGCCGCTGAAACCTCTCCAAAAGTATGTGGACGCCCCTCTGATGAACAGATCGTTGCTTTCTCACCCTGGCACCTGAGCTGATTCTTCTCCAGAAGGCAGGGTATCAACTACCCTGGTGTAAAGTACACCACCACTGGACCTGCACTACACCCAGACTTACGCTCCATCTAACACCTTAGAGATGAATTGGAACAGCAACTGTGAGCCAGGATTCATTGCCTAAAATTATTGCCTTACCCAATGTACCATCGACCCCTGTTCATTAAACCTGGACCATTGACCCTGGTCAGTTAATCCTGGACCATCAACATCTGTTGTTTAATCCTGGACCATCAGCCCCTGTAATTTCTCCTGGACCATTGATCCTGGTCAGTCTATCCTGGACCATCGACTCTGGTCAGTTAATCCTGGACTATCAACCTTGGTCAGTTAATCCTGGACCATCAACATCTGTTGTTTAATCCTGGACCATCAGCCCCTGTAATTTTTCCTGGACCATTGACCCTGGTAAGTCTATCCTGGACCATCGACCCCCGTTGATTAATCCTGGACCATCAACCTTGGTCAGTCTATCCTGGAATATCAACATCTGTTGATTATTGCTGGACCATCAACCCTGATCAGTCTCTCTTGAACCATCAACCCTGGTCAGTCTATCCTAGACCATCAACATCTGTTGTTTAATCCTGGACCATCAGACCCTGTAATTTCTCCTGGACCATTGACCCTGGTCAGTCTATCCTAGACCATCAACCCTGGTCAATTTCTCATGGACCATCGACCCTGGTCAATATGTCATGGACTATTGACCCTTGTCAGTCTATCCTGGACCACAATTTCTGTTGATTAATCCTGGACCATCGACCCTGGTCAGTCTATCCTAGACCATCGACCCTGGTCAATTTCTTATGGACTATCAACTCTGGTCAATCTATCCTGGACTATTGACCCTGGTTAATCTATCCTGGACCATCGACCCCTGTTGTTTAATCCTAGATCATCCATTTTAGTTAATCTATCCTGGACCATTGACCCTGGTCAGTCTATTCTGGACCATCAACCCCTGTTGATTAATCCTGTACCATCAACCCTGGTCAGTTTATCCTGGTAAATTCATCACCACCAATTAATGATCTTCTGGATCTTTTGGACCCCCCTCAGCCCTGGCTTACGGTCTACGTTCCAATTCATCCCAAAGGTTTTCACTGGAGTCTGATCCAGCATGGCTGTTCCTGACCTCAGTATTGTTTAGAGTAAGAGTGAGTCCCTGCAGTCATGTTCCTTTATCCAGTGTAGAGAGAGTGGATGCAGGAGCAGGGTGAGACGTTCAGGGTTCAGGTGTCCGAACGCTTCCGTCAGACAGACACGTTGGCGCTGTCACTCCGCTCTGAATGTGATGAATTGGAAGACTGACTGGTGCCCTCATTATTTCTGCCACTGTCGGTGTGCCAGCGTTTGGGTGCCAGCGTCTCTGTGCCCGTCACTTTGGCTGGGCTTGTGTTTGTTTAATCTGCTATCAGTGTGAAGTCCTCGTCTTCTCCCCCGAGAGCAGAAACACGCCGAGTCAGGAGGAATGAAAAGTCAACGAGGACTCGCTCTGGCACTCGCCACTCACCTTCACACGGGCATGAGGTGGGCACGGTGCCACCTGTCTGTCTCACTGTTTCTCCTGGAGTCGCTCTTTATTTCTGCCGCTCCGTCTCGGGGTGTCAGTCTGCTGAAGTGTCTCATTTTAAAGGTCAGGCTGCTGGGTGGCATCATGCCATGCTTTATACCAGCCTGCTCTCCAAGGAACCTGTTAGATCCACTCCTATAAAAACACCAGCAGCTGCTCTGTGATGCTCTACATGGCCAAAAGTATGTGGACGCCCATCACGAACTCGTACTCATCACCTGCTTGTGGACATTAAAGCCTCCACTTATGTAGTGAGGCTTCCAACTAGATTTTATAATGTGTCTGTGGGAATTTGTGCTGGTCAGTAAAAACAAATCATTTGTGAGGTCAGACACTGATGTTGGATGAGAAGACCTGGCTCACAACTGATGTTCCAATTCATCTCGAAGGTGTTGAGTGTGGTTCAAGTCGGGACTCCACATCAGATGTGTTAATCCACGTCTTAATGGAGCTCATCATACACAAGAGTGCAGTCCTGCTGGAAGGACCTTCCCTAAACTGTTACCACAGAGTTAAAAGCAGATTATTTTTCATGGGATTGAGTTTATACACTCACTTGTAATGGACACGCCTTAAAACACCTGATCTCACCTGATCTCACCTGAATTAGATGGAACGTCCAGGTAAGCAGCCAGTAGTGGTTCAGGTGTGAACCAGAAGATGAAAAGGAGACAGTGATGAGATGTTTCAGAGATGAGAAAGAGACGAGGAGGAGGTGAGGAGGAGACGATGTGGAGATGGTGAGGAGATGATGTGGAGATGAGGAGAAAACGAGGTCAAGACAATGAGACAGAAATGAAATGATGAGACGATTAGGAAATGAGGAAGGGATGAGGAGGTGACAGGAAATGAGAAGGAAACAAGGAGGAGGTGATGAGGAGATGGTGAGAAGATGAGAAGGAGACGATGTGGAGACTATAAGAAGACGGTGAGGAGAAGGTGAGGAGACAAGGAGGAGATGAAAAGGAAAGAGTGATGAGATGGTGATGAGACGATGAGGAGACGGTTAGAAGATGAGGAAGGGATGAGAAGAAGACGAAGTGGAGACGATGAGGAGACAATGAGGAGATGTTAAGTAGAAGAACATTCTTTCCTGGTTTGGTTCTCTGTCTCTGTGCACAAGGTGACCTGGCGCTGTTTATTCACTCGTTCATCATCTCACCCTCCCCAGAGATTCTCTCTCTTCTCCTCCACGTTCTTCAGAGAGGAACAAGGATCTTCTGGATCTTCTAGACCTTCTGGACCCTCAGCCCTGGCTCACAGTCTACATTCCAATATATCCCAAAGGTTAGGATGAATTGGAATGTGGACTGTGAGCAAGGACTTCTCATCAAAGTGTTGACATACACTGGAAAACATATAATTTATTTTATAGAATTCATTTTATACACATTAGTAATGAGTGTCACTAAGTTCTGATCATCTACATCATCTATTCTTGGGTTCTCACTACTGAGTTCCAAACTGCATCTGCAGGAGAACTGATCACCAGGAGCCTTCACACCCACGTGTCCAGACATGACATTTCGGGTGGCAGAGGAAGGGCGGGTTATTCTTCTTCATGTTTCTAAAGATCTCACGGTCGTGTGATGGATTTATTTTGGACCTGACTGCAGGGATCCAGCTGGAATGAACTACTCTTAATGTTAGAAGTGCGTCCAGATAATTTTGGCCCGTGGCGTGTCTGAACTGCTGCCCGTCAGGGTATTGAGTGGTTACGTAGCAGACAGGAAGTGGATGAAGGTCCAGACGTCGAGACTCTTTGATGTGCTACATTGATTGGGTGCGGTGGTGAGGAGTCTGTGGTTGGTAAGTGCAGCTCGGCGTCTCTGAGCTTTGTTGACTCATTTATTTTCGGTAAACGTTCCGCTGAGTCTCGGTGGTGCTCCAGAGCAGAGACGTTCCTCCACGTCCAGGAACCTTCAGCTGATAATAAAAAACACCCAGGAGCGCCGGAACACCCCAAACCTCTCAATAATCAACATTTACATGGTTTAGGGGTGTGTCTATGAGAATTTGTGCCTGTTCAGTCAAACAGTAGATGAGGAGTCCTGGCTCACAGTCTGTATTTCAATTCATCCCAAAGGTGTTTACAGGGGTCTGTTCCAGCAGGTCCAGAACTCCACAGCCATGCTGGAACAGAAGAAGGTCCTTCCCCAAAATGTTTGCACTAACTAGGATTAATTTTATTCACTTTAGTAATGAATGGGTGTCCACATACTTTGTGCTATATAGTGAATCTATAATCTGGCAAAACAAGACAGTCAGCGTTCCAATTCACATGTTGAATGGAACTGAGGAACCAGTCTTACCAAATTCCTCTCTGAGACTTCCATAGAGCTTGATCCATCAATCCAGAGAACATCCACCTCCAAATCTACAGAGAACATCCACCTCCAGATCTACAGAGAACATCCACCACAAGATCTACAAAGAACATCCACCTCCAGCTCTACAGAGAACATCCACCTCCAGCTCTACAGAGAACATCCACCTCCAGATCTACAGAGAACATCCACCTCCAGATATACAGAACATCCACCTCCAGATCTACAGAGAACATCCACCTCCAGGTCTACAGAGAACATCCACCTCCAGCTCTACAGAGAACATCCACCTCCAGCTCTACAGAGAACATCCACCTCCAGATATACAGAACATCCACCTCCAGATCTACAGAACATCCACCTCCAGATCTACAGAGAACATCCACCTCCAGATCTACAGAACATCCACCTCCAGATCTACAGAACATCCACCACCAGCTCCTCAGGACCTTCAGCTCTCCAGAAAAGACCCACCTCCAGGTCTACAGATGATGGAAGGTGGTCAGTTATCAGAGCACCATGATGGAGAGCTTCAGTTTGGTCACCTGTAAAACAACGGTTCTACCAAAACAGCTTCAAGAAGTTGAGCAAATCCCCACAGACACACTTCAAAATCCTGTAGACGGTTTTCCTAGAAGAGCGGAGACTGTTACAGCTGTTACAGCGGTACGACTTCATACTAACGCTCAGGGTTTTGGAGTGGGATGGAGTGGGATTAGAACCAATGAGCTAACGGTTAAGTGTTCACATACTTTTGGCCATGTTGTGTAGATTTCCTGCCTGCCTTTGTGGATATACAATGACTGACTGTGGCCCATCTGTTACTCTGTGCACCTTGTCAGCACATCTGTCAGTAGGACCCACAGTGGGTGGATGATGTTTAGGTGGTGGATCGTTCTCTGTACTGATGCTAACATGGTAACGACATGCTGGGGTGAGTGTAGCAGGTGCAGCAGTGTTGTTGGGATTCTTTATTAGGAGCATGCACCCCGGCAGTGCTGGCTGTAGGTGGACGGTCAGAGACATGACGTGTGTTCATGTTTTATGAGTGGACACTCCCTGATCACAGCACGCGGGGGTTGTTATATTTATGGTTGGAGCTTCATTCTCCTGCAGCTTCCACACTGAGAAGCTGAAGCTCTGCAGATCCACCTGAGAAGCTGAGGTTCTGCAGATCCACCTGAGAACCTGAATTTCTGTAGATCCACACTGAGAAGCTGAAGTTCTGCAGATCCACCTGAGAAGCTGAAGTTTTGCAGATCCACACTGAGAAGCTGAAGTTCTGCAGATCCACAATGAGAAGCTGAAGTTTTGCAGATCCACACTGAGAAGCTGAAGTTCTGCAGATCCACACTGAGAAGCTGAAGTTCTGCAGATCCACCTGAGAAGCTGAGGTTCTGTAGATCCACCTGAGAACCTGAAGTTCTGTAGATCCACACTGAGAAGCTGAAGTTCTGTAGATCCACACTGAGAAGCTGATGCTCTGCAGATCCACCTGAGAAGTTTTCATCTCATCTGATTGTTCAGGGTTTGTTTTATTAAACAATGTTGATTGGAACAGTCGACCAGGATGCATGAATTTGCTGTTGAGGAACCGTGGGTTCTACAGTTCCTGCATGAGCTGGATGTTCTGCTGAGGTTCTGGGTTCTAGTGTGAGATGAATTCTTTATTTATTTCATATTTTGTCTGTTACAGAAAATCGTTTATTCAGATTTTATTTTATTTTGCTGAATTAATGAATTTACTTTCATATAAAACGCTGTGGTTCATCCTCACCTGTGAACTTCCACATTTATTTAATTCCTTTCAATAATTTATTTATTTTAATTATTTCATTTTTTATATTTTTGAAGAGAACGAGTTTCCTTTCTGGGATGTAAAATATGTGGAATAATTTAATTAATTCACTGATTTATTAATTAATTGAAAGAAAAATATCAGGTACATTTTTTAGGTTAAAAACAAATCTGACTGATTAAAGAACAACATTTTTATTCCTGTTTAAAATCAACGTTACACTTTTACATCTTAATTATTTTATTACATTTGTGTGAACCTGAACACGACTGAGAACGATTCATACAAAAAAATTTTTTTATTTATTAATCATATTTTTAATTTATTACAGCTCTGATAATTAAACAGTAAAATGTGCAATAAAATCCGTCCATCATCCGTCCATCAATCATCTGTAGGTGTAGGTGTAGCTGTATCTGTAGGTGTAGTTGTATCTGTAGGTGTAGTTGTATCTGTAGGTGTAGGTTTAGCTGTATCTGTAGGTGTTGTTGTATCTGTAGGTGTAGTTGTATCTGTAGGTGTAGGTGTAGCTGTATCTGTAGCTGTAGTTGTATCTGTAGGTGTAGGTGTAGCTGTATCTGTAGGTGTTGTTGTATCTGTAGGTGTAGCTGTATCTGTAGGTGTTGTTGTATCTGTAGGTGTAGGTGTAGCTGTATCTGTAGCTGTAGTTGTATCTGTAGGTGTAGGTGTAGCTGTATCTGTAGGTGTTGTTGTATCTGTAGGTGTAGCTGTATCTGTAGGTGTAGCTGTATCTGTAGGTGTTGTTGTATCTGTAGCTGTAGTTGTATCTGTAGGTGTTGTTGTATCTGTAGCTGTAGTTGTATCTGTAGGTGTTGTTGTATCTGTAGCTGTAGTTGTATCTGTAGGTGTTGTTGTATCTGTAGCTGTAGTTGTATCTGTAGGTGTTGTTGTATCTGTAGGTGTAGGTGTAGCTGTATCTGTAGGTGTTGTTGTATCTGTAGGTGTAGGTGTAGCTGTATCTTTAGGTGTTGTATCTGTAGGTGTAGGTTTAGCTGTATCTGTAGGTGTTGTTGTATCTGTAGGTGTAGGTGTAGCTGTATCTGTAAGTGTTGTTGTATCTGTAGGTGTAGCTGTATCTGTAGGTGTTGTATCTGTAGGTGTAGGTGTAGCTGTATGTGTAGGTATAGCTGTATCTGTAGGTGTAGGTGTAGCTGTATGTGTAGGTATAGCTGTATCTGTAGGTGTAGCTGTATGTGTAGGTGTAGCTGTATCTGTAGGTGTAGGTGTAGCTGTAGGTGTAGGTGTAGCTGTAGGTGTAGGTGTAGCTGTATGTGTAGGTGTAGCTGTATCTGTAGGTGTATCTGTATCTGTAGGTGTTGTTGTATCTGTAGGTGTAGGTGTAGCTGTATCTGTAGGTGTTGTTGTATCTGTAGGTGTAGGGTTAGGGTTAGGGTTAGAGAATTTGTGGCTATTCAGTTAAATAAGAACATTTGTGAGGTCAGGCACTGACAGTGGATGAGAAGTCCTTGCTTACAGTCCACATTCAAATTCATCCTAACCTTTGGGATATATTGGAATGTAGCCTGTGATCCAGGGCTGAGGGTCAGATCTATTAATGTATTGATCTGGATTAATAGCCACAATCTCAAAAAAGAAAGTGAGGATGAGAGAGAGACAGTGAGAGAGTAAGAGAGTAAGTGAGAGAGAGAAAGTGGATGTAAGAGAGAATGTAAGTGAGAGTGTAAGTGAGGATGAGAGAGAGTGAGAGAAAGAGTGAAGTGAGGATGTGAGAAAGAGTGAGAGAGTGTAAGTGAGAGAGAGGATGAAATGTAATAAATAATATTTAGACGTGAGGTGAATTATAAATATTAATATGAATGCGTCTCCAGCTCTTCAGTTGGAGTGTTTGATGCTCTGTGGTCTTTATTCATCCACAAGCTTCCTCTTCAACACAACAAACACTACAGGAGAGAAAATACTCAACATATAAACACTCGACATATAAACACTCAACATATAAATACTCAACATAATTTAGTCTTTTTTCCTTTTAAAATGCTCTTAATGAAGGAATCTGATGGAAGCAGTTGGAGGTTTGTTTAACTGTGATAATTTACACTGGTGTTGAGACTGTAGATGGTGTTGAGACTGTAGATGGTGTTGAGACTGTAGATGATGTTGAGGCTGTAGACGGTGTTGAGACTGTAGATGGTGTTGAGGCTGTAGATGATGTTGAGACTGTAGATGGTGTTGAGACTGTAGATGATGTTGAGACTGTAGATGGTGTTGAGGCTGTAGATGATGTTGAGACTAGATGGTGTTGAGACTCAGAGTCAGAGTCAGAGTCAGAGAGGTTTTATTGTCATTTCAGCTACATACAAGTACATATTGAAACGAAACAGCGTTCCTCTAGGATCACGGTGTAACACGGTACAAAAAGTGCAAGACAATACAAAACAGTGCAAATACAACAATAATACAAAAAATCCTATAATAAATAACTACAAAAGATATTCCTAATTATCCCTAATCTAAACAAGTAATTAGAAGACAGGACTAAAGACAAGTGTTAGTACATGATGGTGAATAGATGGTACAATGGTTCATGAGGTAGTGACATGTTGTACATTAGCAGCGTAAAATTGGCAATGCAGATAAGGTGCCTAAAAAGTAAATATGGTGCAAAATACAAGTAAGGTGCAGAAATTATTGTGCATTTCCAGGAGGTGTGCAAAAATGCAAGTAACAGTCAAAAATGCAAGTAACAGTCAATACAGTTCAGTGTGTGGCAGCAGAAAATTTCCGGAGGAAATTGTTACAGTACTGAGTTTAGAAGTCTGATTGCTTGAGGGATAAAACTGTTCCACAGTCTGGTTGTGTTAGTCCGGATGCTGCGGTATCGTCTCCCAGACGGGAGCAGAGTAAAAAGTCCATGTGATGGATGGGTTGGATCGTCCACAATGCTGAGAGCTTTGCGGATGCAGCGGGTGTTAAAAATGTCCGTGAGAGATGGAAGAGCGACCCCGATGATCTTTTCAGCTGTCCTCACTACTCGCTGGAGAGTCCTGCGGTCCGACGCAGTACAATTTCCGAACCAGACGGTGATGCAGCCGCTCAGGATGCTCTCGATTGTTCCTCTGTAGAACGTGGTGAGAATGGGGGGTGGCAGATGAGCTTTCCTCAGTCTTCTCAAAAAGTAGAGACGCTGCTGGGCTTTCTTGCTGATGGAACTGGTGTTAAGGGTCCAGGTGAGATTCTCCTCCAGATGAACACCGAGAAATTTGGTGCTCTTGACGATCTCAACAGATGAGCCGTCGATGTGCAGTGGGGAGTGGTCCCTTAGTGTCTTTCTAAAGTCAATGACCATCTCTTTGGTTTTATCCACATTCAGAGACAGGTTGTTGACTTGGCACCAGTCCGTTAGATGTTGTACCTCCTCTCTGTACGCTGACTCATCGTTGTTGCTGATGAGTCCCACCACAGTTGTGTCGTCTGCAAACTTAATGATGGAATTCGAGCTGTGCATTGCTGTACAGTCGTGCGTAAGCAGAGTAAACAGCAGTGGACTGAGCACACAGCCTTGGGGAGCGCCGGTGCTCAGTGTGGTGGTGCTGGAGGTGTTCTTACCGATCCGGACGGACTGAGGTCTCTCAGTCAAGAAGTCCAGGATCCAGTTGCAGAGAGAGGTGTTCAGGCCCAGCGTGCTCAGCTTTCCAATTAGATGCTGAGGAATGATGGTGTTGAATGCTGAGCTAAAGTCTATGAACAGCATCCTGACGTAAGTGTTCTTTCTGTCCAGGTGTGTAGAAGCCAGGTGAAGTGTAGTGGATATGGCGTCGTCCGTTGAGCGGTTAGGACGGTACGCAAACTGCAGTGGGTCCATGGTGGGAGGCAGTAGTGTCTTAATATGCCTCATGACTAGTTTCTCGAAGCACTTCGTGATGATAGGCGTGAGTGCTACGGGACGATAGTCGTTGAAGCATGACACAGATGACTTCTTTGGCACGGGTACGATGGTGGTCGTCTTGAGGCACGTTGGAACGATGGCGCTGCTCAGGGAGATGTTGAAGATGTCAGTGAATACATCTGACTGTAGATGATGTTGAGACTGTAGATGATGTTGAGGCTGTAGACGGTGTTGAGACTGTAGATGGTGTTGAGGCTGTAGATGATGTTGAGACTGTAGATGGTGTTGAGACTGTAGATGGTGTTGAGACTGTAGATGATGTTGAGATGGTGTTGAGGCTGTAGATGATGTTGAGACTGTAGATGGTGTTGAGACTGTAGATGGTGTTGAGACTGTAGATGATGTTGAGACTGTAGATGGTGTTGAGGCTGTAGACGGTGTTGAGACTGTAGACGGTGTTGAGGCTGTAGATGATGTTGAGACTGTAGATGATGTTGAGACTGTAGATGATGTTGAGACTGTAGACGATGTTGAGACTGTAGACGATGTTGAGACTGTAGATGATGTTGAGACTGTAGATGGTGTTGAGGCTGTAGATGATGTTGAGACTGTAGATAGTGTTGAGGCTGTAGATGGTGTTGAGACTGTAGACGATGTTGAGACTGTAGATGGTGTTGAGGCTGTAGATGATGTTGAGACTAGATGGTGTTGAGACTGTAGATGATGTTGAGACTGTAGATGGTGTTGAGACTGTAGATGATGTTGAGACTGTAGATGGTGTTGAGGCTGTAGATGATGTTGAGACTGTAGACGATGTTGAGACTGTAGATGATGTTGAGACTGTAGATGATGATGAGACTAGATGATGTTGAGACTGTAGATGATGTTGAGGCTGTAGATGATGTTGAGGCTGTAGATGATGTTGAGACTGTAGATGATGTTGAGACTGTAGATGGTGTTGAGACTAGATGGTGTTGAGGCTGTAGATGATATTAAGACTGTAGATGATGTTGAGGCTGTAGATGATGTTGAGGCTGTAGATGGTGTTGAGGCTGTAGATGGTGTTGAGGCTGTAGATGGTGGAGACTGTAAATGGTGTTGAGACTAGATGGTGTTGAGGCTGTAGATAGTGTTGAGACTGTTGACGGTTTTGAGGCTGTAGATGGTGTTGAGACTGTAGATGATGTTGAGACTGTAGATGATGTTGAGACTGTAGATGGTGTTGAGACTAGATGGTGTTGAGGCTGTAGATGATATTAAGACTGTAGATGATGTTGAGGCTGTAGATGGTGTTGAGGCTGTAGATGATGGAGACTGTAAATGGTGTTGAGACTAGATGGTGTTGAGGCTGTAGATAGTGTTGAGACTGTTGACGGTTTTGAGGCTGTAGATGGTGTTGAGACTGTAGATGGTGTTGAGACTGTAGATGATGTTGAGACTGTAGATGGTGTTGAGATCTATCCAGACTTTAATCAGTGAGGTGTTTGCAGTGTTGCTTCTCTGATTGAAGTGTTGAACTATTGATGGTAGGTTGAGAGTTCAGGTCCCACCACACAGTCAGTACTGGATTATTTCAGGTAAAAGCCGTTAAGCTTCTGCTGATCATGTTTTCATCCTGAAAAGACGCCATGAGCGCCGACACGCCGTAATTTTGTGTGTGTGTGTGTGTGTGTGTGTGTGTGTGTGTGTGTGTGTGAGATTGGGGGGTCTAAAACCTTTGAGCAGTGCTCTGTAGAAATAAAGACGATTTGAGACTCATTTTAATTTTATTATATTATATATTATTTATATTATTTATGTTACTTTGTTATTTTTATTTATGTTTTGTGTTGATTAAAAACCAGAAACGTTTATTTTTAAATCAGAATCAGAATTCAAACCAAGTCCAGATTTTGTAACGGTATGTGGGCTAGACAGACAGGAGGGACGGACACAAATGCAGAGATGAATGAAAACAGAGGATTTATTGATAGACAAAGACAAAACAAAGGAATACAAACAAACCTACAGGGCTAACGGAAACTATGCTAAGCTAAACAAGAACTAGACAGGACTAAACAGACTGAACAGGGCTAAACAGACTGAACAGGGCTAAACAGACTGAACAGGACTAAACAGACTGAACAGGACTAAACAGACTAACAGGGCTAAACAGACTGAACAGGACTAAACAGACTAACAGGGCTAAACAGACTGAACAGGACTAAACAGACTAACAGGGCTAAACAGACTGAACAGGACTAAACAGACTAACAGGGCTAAACAGACTGAACAGGACTAAACAGACTAACAGGACTAAACAGACTAACAGGGCTAAACAGACTAACAGGGCAAACAAAGACTAAACAGACGAAACAGACTAAACAGGTTAAACAGACTTAACAGGCTAACAGACAGGCTAAACAAAGACTAAACAGACGAAACAGGCTAAACAGGCTAACGGACTGAGACAAAGGCTAAATAGGAGCAGACAGAGCAGGCAGACAGAGCAGGCAGACAGAGCAGGCAGACAGAGCAGGCAGACAGAGCAGGCAGAGCAGGCAGACAGAGCAGGCAGACAGAGCAGGCAGACAGAGCAGGCAGACAGAGCAGGCAGACAGAGCAGACAGACAGAGCAGACAGACAGACAGACAGAACAGACAGAACAGACAGAACAGACAGAGCAGACAGAGCAGACAGAGCAGACAGAGCAGACAGAGCAGACAGAGCAGACAGAGCAACCAACAAACAAAACCAAACCAAAATAACCCCTGCCAGCCTGTTCCTCAGCTCTCCTTTTAAATGGTCCCTGATTAGGATCAGCTGGGGCTGATTGCTCAGGGGGACCAATCAGGAGTGAGGCATGGCAGGAGTGAGTGTGCTCACGGAGAAGAGGGGCGTGGCACATATGAGCACACAGATGCTAGCAGTGTGACAGATTTACTGCAACTGAACCATCAGTTTCAGTGTGTACCAGAGCAGTAAATACTAATAAATTAATAAACTAATAAATAAACAAACTATTAAATAAATAAATAAATAAACTAATAAATAAATTATGTAATAAATCAATAAATAAATAAATAAATTAATTAATTAATTAATTAATTAATTAATTAATTAATTAATTAATTAATTAATTAATTGTGCTGTTTGGTGTTTAAGGTGTTTACAGGAGCTCGTATGTTCCACACTTACTTTTACACACACACACACACACACACACACACAGAGAGTGATACAGTAACACACACACACAAACACACACACACACTCTTACCCAGGGATGGTGACCCGCTGGTGTTTGGACAGAAACACTACATGGTTAATTGCAGGTTGGTTAATGAGCAGAACGATCTGAACCCCACAGAGACTCATTAACGCTGCCGCTGCTCTAATTCACTTATTAAGTTGTTTTGGAGTCGTGGAGGAACCTGGTGTGTGTGTGTGTGTGTGTGTGTTACTCTATCACTGTGTGTTTGGGGGGGGTGTTTGTGCATGTATATGTGTATGTGTTACTGTATTACTGCGTGTGTGTTTGTGAGAGGGTGTATGTGTGTGGGGTGTGTGTGTGTGTTACTGTATCATTGTGTGGGGGTGTGTGTGAGTGGGGTGTATGTGTTTACTCTATTACTCTGTCTGGGTGTGTGTGTATGTATGTGTGTGGGGGGGTGTTTGTGCATGTGTGTGTGTGTGTGTATGTGTGTGTATGTGTGTGGGGGGGTGTTTGTGCATGTGTGTGTGTGTGTGTATGTGTGTGTATGTGTGTGGGGGGGTGTTTGTGCATGTGTGTGTGTGTGTGTATGTGTGTGTATGTGTGTGGGGGGGTGTTTGTGCATGTGTGTGTGTGTGTGTATGTGTATGTGTGTGTATGTGTGTGGGGGGGTGTTTGTGCATGTGTGTGTGTGTGTGTGTATGTGTATGTATGTGTGTGGGGGGGTGTTTGTGCATGTGTGTGTGTGTGTGTATGTGTGTGTATGTGTGTGGGGGGGTGTTTGTGCATGTGTGTGTGTGTGTGTATGTGCTTACTCTATTACTCTGTCTGGGTGTGTGTTGTTTTGTGTGTTGGGGGTCCTGTGTATGTGTGTATGTGGGGGGGGGGGGGTGTTTGTGCATGTGTGTGTGTGTGTGTGTGTGTGTGTGTGTGGCTCTAACTGGAATGATAACGAGGTGTGTGAATGTAACGACTTTAATTAGATGTGATGAAACTGTGATGAAAGAAAAAAACAACATTTATTTATTATGTATTTTGTTTATTTATACAAACATTTACTGCCCAATTTATTAGGAACAATCATCACTTCATCATCACACCATCTTCAGCCCCATCACACCATCACCACCACCATCACACCATCATCACATCATCACCACCATCATCACATCATCACCACCATCACCACCATCACACCATCATCACCAGCCAGATTTGTTCCCACCAGGCTGGTTGGGTTCATGGTTTGACTCTGCATGTCGTCGTCCATCAGATACGATCAGTGTTTTTATTTTACATTTTTAATGGTGGAGTGAGTCTGTACCCACCGTGTTCTTCTAACCTCATGACTAGGTGAAAGAATGAATAAATGGATGAATGGGTGGGTGAGTGAGTGAGTGGGTGGGTGAGTGGGTGGGTGAGTGAGTGAGTGGGTGAGTGAGTGGGTGAGTGGGTGGGTGAGTGAGTGAGTGAGTTACTCTGACTGTTGGTGGGTCTCTGGTTGAGAAACGTTGTTGTGATACTGAACTCGTGTAAACAGCAGCTCAGTGCTGAATCTGCTTCTCTGGGATCTGCTCTGGTTCTCCTGAGATCTTCTTGTTGACCATCTGAAGCTCCTCTGAAGCTCCTGGTCTGGTTACAGCAGGACCGCTCGGTACCTCCAGACCCTCCTCCTCCATTCCAGACTAATTAACGCTCAGTCTGATCTGATGTTTAATGTTCTGCTGCAATTAAGGAAGAACAGGAAGGTGTCATGTGGTGAAGAAAACACCGTGATGCTGCGGTTACATCAGCTTCTCCATCATCTCCATCTCCGCACAGCTCCAGGAAATGTTTCATTATGATGCAGATACCAGAACATCACGAGCAAACAAGAATGAGAAGAAAAACAATCATAAAAACACTCAGAGCTGATTATAATTCTGTTTTCCATCCTGGAACCAGAGGAGCTTCAACAAATGCAAATGAAATCCTTAAAATCTCTCACGTTACACCGACAAAGCCGATGAGGTTCATCCTCGAGTCAAACACAGCTACACACACACACACACACAGAGAGAAAGGTCGATGTTCTGAAGGTCAAGCAAGGAGAAAGCTCAGAGGTCATGATCATGCTGCCCAACGTGGGTGAGAATCCATCAAACATGTAAAAGAAAAACATCTTCAGAGCGCCGAGCAGCTCAGATGTGATCGTTCCTGAAGAGCAGACTGAGGAACACATGGTGAATAATGAGCTTCATCAATCCTACTAGAACATCTCAGTCCAAACATCAGACAAAAACACCAGACGAACGACCAGAACTGAAGTGCGATTCAGCGCTCCAGAGTCCAGAGTCGTGAGTCGTGTGCTTTACACCACTGTTCAGTGATCGGCTTCACACATGCTGAACTTTGTACGACCATAAAACCAGACCAGCCTAAAAACATCACCAGTAACACTCCCACCTCAGGAGAC